>NW_026886281.1:0-7785 GCF_032173495.1 Musca vetustissima
ACTCGGATGTTTATTCCGAGCCTGGGCAATATTTTGTGATATTTGCCCCGACTGGCCCGATTAGAAGTCAACAGCACATCTTCCTTACATTTTGCGAATATTAAAAATATTCAGTACAGCCCTTCTAATTACTTGTCCAGATTCCCTTTACGGTGGGTTGAGTTATGATGTTCGGCTTATATTCGACTAGTTTTCGGTCCACTTCATACCAAAATTATATTCTGATCATCCCTGAAAATTATAGGCGTTGTCCTTGACCATAATTGGAACTTCATGGAAAATTTCATATATTTCCGTCCTTTAATGTGGTAATGGGTTACTAAATAATATCTGAATACGTAAGCACCTATAAATATTTAAGTGTACTCGGACATACGACAATATAATTGGTATCAATTTAAGGTTAACCACTCCTCTTGGGTATACTATCCACATCTCGGGTCTATGTCCTTCAGGAGTAAATACAATTTTGTCATTTTTCACACAAAAGTCTGGGTCCATTTGACCCACTAAATATTGACAAATCTTTATCAAACTAGGCATGCTTATCCTTTGACTCGATCCCCTTCTACATGCAAATTCGCGGTGTTAGGGTCATAATTGCGGCCCTGGAGCGACCAGAAAAAACGACAAAAATAAAGTTTTTGGTCCATTTCATCCCCTAAATATTAACCGATCTTTTCCAAAAACAATAGGGGTCTTCATTAGCCAGAACCCATCCTACATGCAAAATTTCGTGAAGATTGGTTCATAACTGTGGCTTGTATCGTGTTTACATAATATAATGGACAGACGGACGGACGGACACACATGTCTAGATCGACTCAGCTAGTCGAGATATGACGATCGGTATATTTAAAGGTGGGTCTGGGACCAATATTTCGCGGCGTTACAAAATTTTGGGACAGCACAAAGCTGTAATACCCTGACAACATAGTTGTGTAGGGTATAAAAAACCGTATGGAAAGTAGTAACGTCGGAAGGGGCCGACTATATGATACCCTTCACCACTTTGGGTATATTCAACAGATGAATCCTAACAGACGTCTCATTTTTGAAGGACCATTAACATGAAAATGTATCCATTAACATGTCATTCTGCAACCTATACTAAATTTCTCACTTTGTAGTAGTTTGGTGCACCATTTACTAAAAATCGGATGAAAATATATATAAAAGCTATATTGAAATCTAAACCGATTTAATCGAAACTTGTCACAGGTTGAGTTATACTAATTTCAGTATGTTTTGTGCATATCGGCCATTTTTTGAGTTCTTGGTGCATCATGTACTTAAAATCGGGAGAAAATATATATAGGAGCTCTATCCAAATCTGAACCGATTTACGCTGTGCAAAACTCTGTGCAAATCGGACCCACTTTGGTGCAGCATTTATATCCATCTTCTAGGTTATACTAACTTCAGTACTTTGTGCAAAATTTGTGTCAATTTTGTGTAAAATCGGACGAAAATATATATGTAGAAGCTATATCAAAATCTGAACGGATTTCAACAAATTACATAAAATCGTAAGAAAAAATATATAGGAGCTATATCTAAATCTGAAGAGACTTTTACGAAATAATTCTAGACTTAATTCATTACGCCATGTCAAATTTGTGCAAATCGAAAGATTCATAGGGACTTTGGTACACCATTTACATTAAATCGGAAAAAAATATATATGGGAGCTATATCTAAATCTGGACCGATTTTCAGGAAACATAACACACATCATTCTAGACCTATTTCAGTATGCTGTGCCAAATTTCCTGCTAATCGAAAGATGTATATGGACACCATTTACATTAAATCGGACGAAAATATATATGGGAGCTATATCTAAACCTGAACCGATTTTCAGAAATCTTAACAAACAAATCGCAAGATATATAGGGACTTTGGTGCCACATTTACAATAAATGGGATGAAAATATATATAGGAGGTATATCTAAATCTGAACCGATTTTCACGAAACTTAACACACATCATTCTTGACTGAATTCAGTACGCTGTGCCAAATTTCGTGCAAATCGAAAGACTCTGGTGCACCATTTACAATAAATCGGACGAAAAAATATATAAGAGCTATATCTAAGACTGAACCGATCTTTCTCAATTTCAATAGGGTTCGTCCTTGGGTCAAATAAGGGACCTTTGCTAAATTTCATCCAATTCGGATCAAAAATATGGGCTGTACTTTATTTACAATTTAACATGGACAGACAGACAAATGGACGGACGGAAGGACATGCATAAATCGACTTAGAAAGTGATTCTATGCATACTCTCAAAAGGAACCACGGGTCTATCTCGTTTCCTTTTGCCTGTTACAAACATATGCACAAAGACATAATACCCTGTACCACAGTGTGGTGAAGGGTATAAAAATCCACGTCTTGAATAGACCTTGAAAATATTATTTCTGAAAAATCCACGCTCACTCATTTGATGAATTTTCAAATTCTGCTTTGCAATATTGGCCCCCATGTCCCTTATAGTCATACGAATAATTGAATATAAAATATGTATATGTAAGACATCTCTATTCCTCGAATGCAATTCTGCAACATTCCTGTGTAAATATCTGATTCATTAATCGCCCATTGGAAGATAAGGACCTAATTATAATTTTCATAAGCTACGACACCACTGCTCCGCTTATCGATAACTCGACAAAATAATGCATGTCAAGCAATTTAAGTAACGATGTCAACAACGACAAAAAGCAAACGTTGGCAAAGTATCCCCACGAATGGTACGAAAATGCATGTGCGTATGTATGAGTAAACAAATGTGTCTGTATAAGTTGTTATAATTACTGGATTTATGTAAGGAAGCTGAAAGGAGGATTATCACAGCATTATGAGAATATATACAACAGTATCGTTATATGACATTAGTATGGTTAAAGAAATTTAACAAAATAAGAACCCCCCCATCCTCTCGCCCTTTATTTAAGCATGCCGTGTAACCTGTCCATCACTTTCCATTACCCCATTTTCGGGATAAAAGGGGTAAATTGACAACATCATCCATGAGTACAAAATTGAAAAACAGTGCAGCGAATGGGGTCTTCAATTTCCAATGATGATGACGACGATGATGAAAATGGACAGAGGACATCTCTCCTGAAGTTTACTGCGTTGCAGTTACACGCCTGATTTACCAACCTGGCATTTAACATTAGTTACACACACTATCACACGCACTCATGAAAAAACCCCTGCATAGTTCACAAGTCATCAGCAAACTATTGCGTGGTCGTGTGGATAAATAACGGAGAGAGGGAGAGAGAAGCGGGATAACTTTGGTTTACTCTGAGGATATATAACAAGTAGCACACTACTGGATAACTACTGGTTATGGAAGCCCGAGGTATGTATGTGACATTAACATCATCACCATCAGTTGGAGGAACAGCATCAGTGCCCGTAAACGGTGGCAGTAATTTGCCATTTTTATGCCACAACCACAGCCTCGTCGTCAACTCGTAATGCAAACCACCCCCCACACCATTGTTATGAACAATTCTCATTCTGTCAGTCGGGCCAGGTCAGCCAGTTCGTTCGTGGAAATTCGTACTGCTGTTGTTGTTTTCCATTTGAATTGGCACATTTTGAGAGTTCATGTGACAGACAGTTATGTTGGTAATTGCTTGCTCGGGATCCAATGTCGTCAATCAGGCCTCACAGAAGGCAAAGCGGACAGGTACGTTAGGGTAAATGATGGTGGGATGGGGTTAAGAGAAAAAACCACTTTAATGGCTTACTATGCTCTGAAGCTAAATGAGAGAGAGGGTAAAGTATGATTAACAGAATTTCTTTTAATTTTGGAGTTTATAGGTATTTAAAAAAAGGATGTTTAAAAATTTAGTAAAATTAGGCCCACTGTTAATATTTATGAGATGAGCTAAAATTGTGATAGTCTACATTATATTCGCCTTGTGTGTACTTAACCTGAGCATGTGAATGTCAAATGAGAACAATAATAATGTTTAAATAAACATTTATTAAATATGGATAGGCTGTGAGTAGCAAAAGATATGAGAAGGATGTTGTGACTATGTACAGCATTAGGCCAATGAAATATGACGCATTGTATAATGTTATGAGTACACGATGTCGTTTTGAGCGATTGAACGATTTTTTCGATTTCTATAAGATGTCATGCAAATCTTCCTTGATAACCTACTGGTCTTTTAGGATAATCTCTTTTCATCTATAACCTCCAGAATCATTATGAATGTTATTATTATCCGGAATCCTTTTGATCTTCTGTACAAAAATACCTTCTACATATCTAAGAGAATATCTTGCCTTCTACCCAAACTTACGGGTCTTTTTGAGTAGTTCTTCTGGCCTCTCATATAATGAGTCTTTATGTTCTTCAATCCGAAGACAAATCGGTCTTCTATGATAATTACTTCTGATGCGCTGAAAAAAGTCTATATATAATTTTAAGGGAGTTGGAGGCAGGGAGTCAGTATAGTCTAGCTGAAGACTATGAGTAATTATAGATGAGGTGAAATGTGAACGATCTTCTTAATTTTATATTAAAAGACCTCATCCTACTCTATGTTAAGGTTTTCTGGCATTTTCGATAGAGGAAACCTCCTGATCTTCTAAGATCTTCTAGTACAGGACTTCCTGAAAATAATTCCTGCTCTTCCACGAATAGATGTCCAGGCGTTCAACCCTCCCGTCGTCTATTAGAGCATCTCCTGGTATTCTAAAATAAGACCTTCTTTCTTTTTAGTGGAAGCCCTACTGGGACTTCTGAGAGAAAGCCTCCTGGTCTTCTACAGAACACCTTCTGGCCATCTATCAGAAGACCTTCGGGTCATCTATCAGAAGACCTCCTGGTCATCTATAAGAAGACCTTCTGGTCATCTATAAGAAGACCTTCTGGTCATCTATAAGAAGACCTTCTGGTCATCTATAAGAAGACCTCCTGGTCTTCTATCAGAAGGCCTTCTGGTCATATTTTACAATAAATTCTGGTCTTCTATTAGAAGACATTCTTGTCATCTTTTACAATAAATTCTGGTCTTCTTTTAGAAGACATTCTTGTCTTTTATGAGAAGACCTTCAGGTCCACTATTAGAAGACCTTCTGGTCTTTCTTTAAAAACACCTTCTGATATTCATTGAAGAGAGCTTTTATAGGCGAGATCTGAAGGGATTCTTTATAGACGAGCTGAAGCGAATATTTATAGGCAGTCTGAAGGCAGCCTTTATAGGCGAGATCTGAAGGAAACCTTTATAGGCGAGCTGAATGGAGCTGAAGCTTCTTTTATAGGCGAGCTTTTACATGTTATTTGAAATATGCCTGAAGTCCTTGGGGACCTTTATAGATGTGGATTGGATCTGTTATAGATGTGACTTTCCTGTGAGAAAATACCCTGCACTTCTATTAGAAGGATTTCTGGTCTTACTGAACCGTGCATAATTTTTTGACTTTGAGAGTATATTCTGTGAGCTAAAGGAAGGCTTATAGGCTAGCTGAAGGTAGACTTTATGGGCGAACTGAGGTGACCCTTTATAGGCGAGCTGAAGGGGACCTTTATAGATGAGCTGAAGGGAGGGGACCTATGCTCTGTTGTTAGAAGTCGTGTCCTTCTTAGAGAAAAATACCTGCTGAGAAGTAATTATACTCTTCCATTAAAATATATCATGGTCTTATTTAAGAACGCCCTCTGGATGAGAAGTCTTCTTATTTCTCTATGAAAAGTCCTCTTCTTCTTCCATGGAGTTTTTTTTCTATGAATATGGCTAACCTTAATATGTGTAACTATTTAAATATGGCATAATTTAAAATAGTTGCTCTGTGTTCCCTACCATTTGACCTTTTGATGTTTTAAATCAAAGCACATATTTTTGTAATTTGCAAGTCCTTTTTGGGGGACAGGGTAACAACTGTATATGTGAACACACACATACATGTTTACTTATGAATAATTCCATTTATCATTGCCTTAGCATCTGTAGTTAGGATATGTAGATTCGTCTTCAACATTTTAGTCCTTTCCTCTTGCACAGACATGTGTGTTTGTGCGCTTCCCTAAATTATTCAAAAACACCAGTGACTAAGCGCTCACACTCATCGCTCATAAGTCACACACGAAAACGGGGTCATAAGTTGAAACTGCAAAACATTCTTTCGTTTGAAATTTTGTTGTCCTGTCATTTAAGAATTCATATTTTATAGCTCCTTTTAAACTAAACACTGAGAGTTCGTAGGAACCTGGCCCTCAACAGAAAAAAGGGTTAGGGTTAAAGGCAGAAAAGATTAATTTCCCAAAGCTCTGGATTTTGTTATGAATATTAATAAAATAAAGGATTTTTTGCAAATGAAATTTAAAGTGTGTGGGTGTGTGTGTGGGAGAGTTAGAAAAGTTAAAGTTTAGTTAAAGTAGTCCATAAACTAATGGCTAACTAACTATTCCCGTTGGACTTGAAATGCCATAACGGGCCAGTCAGAGTTTGTTCGGCCATTATTGACTGACCTTAACTCGTAATTGATATAGATTACAGACGATAATGTCAAAAATTAAACAGACATTGTATTCAGCACGTCACGTCACACAACTGTCTGGCTGAGTTTACGTCAACAATTTTGTGGGAACAAATCCCAAGATAATTTTGTAGCTTTGTTGTTTACTAGATTTAAAGGATATACGGATTAAAGTTATATAAACAAAATAAAAAAATAATTTTTACAGGATAATATATGAGTGGTAACTTTGTCCTAAGGAAAACGGAAAATGGTTATGAGCATTATTTGCCATAAATCTGATTCATTGAAAGATCCTAACTTTTGACTTCAAACAATTAATATAATGTAGGCAGATAAGCATTATATTTTACCAACACCATCCATTACGTCCAGTCAGTATGGTCTAGAATAATTATTACTACCTCTGCTATTACCGCCACAAAGAAACCACCGTCTCAAGGTTAAATACAAATTCATTCCTTCAACGCTCCCCTAGAATATCCAACCATAATGAAGCAGGACAATTTGTTTTATTGCCATTATTGTTCATTGTCCCGACCAACAGCTGTAGATGAAAAGCAATTAAATGCAGGTAATAGACAATTGTTTTAACGCCATATTAAGTGGCCTATTTGCCATTGATGAAATAGAGACATGAACTTTGAGGTTTGATATTGTATTTAATTTCGTTTCAAGGCAAAAAGGCTATTGACATTCGACGGACGGTTGGATGGGATTGGAAGGAAACCTCATCTATTGACAAGGGTGTTAAATTGGTTATTTAAGTAATTTCTCTAAATAATAGAATTGTCTGGAATGCCATCAAGACAGCTGCAAACACACACACGCTCACCTACAGAATGTGTTCACAAATGAAGATTTTAGATTGTTGAACGAATACAACGCTCTGCTCATGTCTTAACATAGGTCTCAGTATAACGAGCCTAAGATAATATTTCACCATCATTTTATGCGACGGGAAGGAAGCGTTTATAGGTGAGATGTAGGCAGTATTTATATTATATATGGGAAGAGCCTTTACAGGAGCGCTGAAGGGAGCCTTTATAGGCGAGCTGAAGGGAGCCTTTATAGACGAGATATGAAGAGAGCCTTTTTAGACGAGATCTGAAGGGAGCCTTTTTAGACGAGATCTGAAGGTAGCCTTTATAGGCGAGCTGTAGGGAGCCTTTATAGGCGAGCTGTAGGGAGGCTTTATAGGTGAGCTGAGTGGAACCTTTATAGGCGAGCTGAGTGGAACCTTTATAGGCGAGCTGAGTGGAACCTTTA
>NW_026886282.1:0-77157 GCF_032173495.1 Musca vetustissima
CTGTGTGATCTTCTCTGCTGTAGCGTATTGTAATCGGTATCATCCTCATCTGCCCCGTTATCCTGCTTGACCTTTTCGCTTATCTTCTTCAGTTCCTCCTGGTCCATGTAGAGCGGTGTATGATATTTCCTAGTTGTGCTCACCTGTTGTACCAGCTCACTGTAGTGATCTGCAGCTGCACGAGCCTCCTCCATCATAGCCCGTTCGGCTTCTTTTCGCTTACGCTCCTCTTCCTCTTCTTTGGCTTTACGTTTGGCCTCCGCTTCAGCTTTAAGTAGTGAGGCATTGGTTTTCTCCTGGGGATTCGAAATCATTTCATTCTCCTCGGTGTTTCTTTCGGTGGCGGAACGTTTATCTCTCTTGAAGAATGACTTGATGCCCTTGGCAATATCCAATTTGTCACTGGCCGGACTTTCGGGTTTGACATTTGATGATGGACTGTTTGGCGGTTCCATGGACTGGTTATTGTTTGCTTGCAGAACATTCTCATAGGAAGGTCGCTTAAGAATGGGTTTTGGTACAAAATCAGGACTGGGCAATGGTACAGGTCTGGTCAGCACCAAGGCAGCTTCATCGGGAGTTGGTGCCCGATATGGGGTGAATACCCCTGCCGACATATTCCGTGGATGATAGGTTTCCAATTCTCTAGGACTGGGCGAATGTGTACGGGCCATTAATTCCATTTTGAATTTTTCTATGGAATCCGCATCCGATGAAGCTGTACTCTCCGTGTAGTCGGAACCCAAATCGTAGCTATCCTCTCGATGATTGGGTTCACTCCGGGTCTGATATTCATCACTGATTTCACCACTCTCTTGGCTCTCCTGACGTTTGTTGTACATTTGAGGCATTGTGCGGGACAGCGGTTTCATATCGCCGATATTTTCCTTCGAGTTCCATTTGTGTAGTGCCGATGATTTGATGTCGTGGGCAATGTCGGCTGACTGCCTTCTCATTTCACTACGTTTCTCGAAGGATAAACGTTCCGCTTCGGTCATGGAACCCAAACGTTTACGCACATTTGTAGGGGCCGCAATTTTGTCTTGAGATATTTTCAGTTTTCGGGCCTTTTCCGCCTCCTCCAGCTCTACAGCCTCGTAAAAGCGGGCCATAGCTCGCTCGTACAACAATTCCGTAGAGCTGACCGAACGTCGTAAGGGGAACGTGTGCAGGGCTGATGTATACTCCAGCAAAGCTAAATCGGGTGCCGATATGGAAATGGGGGGAGGTTGTATGGCATCCTCTAGATCCAATTCGAAGGAATCTTGCTCTGAAACGAGAAGTTAGATGGAATTAGTAGGAATTCTATAGAAACAATTCGCATGGATATAGGGAGAATGTGGGAAGGAAGTGGAAGGGTAACCGGCACTTACTGTCTTTATCCTTGACCTTGCTGTTCTTGTCGAACACCACAAGCATGAACTCGTTGCTGGTGTGAACTTCGTCATGCTTGTCGGTATTGGACATTTTGCGAGTTGGATTTTGGGATGCCATAGTTTGGGAGTTGATGGTGGGAGTGGCCGCCGCAAAGCTGGTAGTTGTAACATTTTGCGGTGAAGTTGGGGGCGAGGGAGCTGCTGTGGTCACAATTAGCTTGGGTGGAGCACTAATTTCTATGGTTGGGGTTGGTAATGCAGATCGGCCATTTCCGCTGTTGTGGTTGTTGTTGGAGTTGCCATTGGAAGCTGCTTGAGTCTTGGCAACTCCATTTCCCACTGCCTTCACATCGTTCTCTTTGCTCAGAGAACTGGTTGCAATGGCTATGGCCAAAGCGGGTGCATTGCGGGCAGCCGGAGACAAGGCTTGGAGACCGGTAAAACGTGTGGCATTTTGACTTGATCCCAATTTGACGGGCTCTGAGCTGCGTTGCAATGCCGTTGTCGTCGTTGCGGTGTTACTAGTTTTTGTGGGTTTTCCACTATCCGGAGGTGGACTGAGGCTGCGATTACGGGGTTTCATGAAATCAATGATTTTCGAGTTCTCCGCTACCGGGGCAGTTTTTGGTGCTTGTGTGACATTGCTGATGCTTGTTGGCACCTCCTTAGCTTTCAAAATTCCCGGCAAGAAAAGCGATTTCTTTTGAGTCTTTGGTGAACGTTCTGGTGATCGACTTTCTCTTTCGATGGCAGCTTCAATATTCAAAGTCAAATTGTTGGGAATTTTCTCTGTGGTGGGTTTAGCATTGTTTGCCGTCTCCTTAGTTGTGAACGGAGAGGGGCTCTTCCTCACCGATGTCCCATAAGACATTTCACGGTGTAAATCTTCACTATCGAAGACCTGAGGTGTTATCTTCCGAGCAGCCTTGGGTGAGAAGTGACCCACTGTCTCGGTGGCAGCATCGGCAGTTGGTCTTTGTGGCGATAACGTTTTACGTCGAGGTGGCACTGGCTTATTCCCTGCTTCTTCATTGATTTGAATTTGTGAAGTGGGCTTTGTTATACCTCTCTTGGGATCGGGTATAAAAAGTATATCCGACTCCTCGCTTGGTTCACTAACACCATAAGGATTTTCTGCCTTAACACGGAACTTATATTCCGAACCCTCAATCAAGTCGTGCAGTGTCGTACTGAGTGAACGAGTTGTAACCGCCTTAAGCCAGACATTCCAGCCAATGCGAAAGTATTCCACAATGTAATTTCCAATCTTACAACCACCATCGTCAATAGGTGCCGTCCATGACAATGTAGCCGATTTACCGAATGACATATTCAGTCGTACCTTGCCGGGTGGATTGGGTCTAGCCGTTACTGTAACCAAAAATGAGGCAACATCTTCACCCAGTCTGTTAGAGGCCTTAATGCTATACTCGCCCCTATCATCCCGCTGAACATTATCAATTTTTAACATTGAATTTTTATCGGTATTCGTTATTTCAAATCTCCCGCCATTCTGAACCATCTCACCCTCATGCATCCAGGTTATTTGCGGCAAAGGTTGGCCGGCAATGCCCACCTTTAGGCGTAGTGCTTCTTCAGCCTCCACGATGAGGCCATCTTCATAGGTCCGTGGCAAACGAATTTTGGGCGGAGCTTGTACGAAAAGCTTTGCCTTTGTCGCCACGTGACCGGCTCGATTTGTCGCCGTGCACTTGATTTCACCCTCATCGGTCAGCGCCACCTGATGTATGATCAAGACACTAGCGTCGTTGTCGTTTACGATTTTCGTTCGTCGGCTACTGAAAATCTCATAGCCATCTTTGAACCAGCTGATCTCGGGTGGTGGCTGGCCAATGAATTTCACCCGAAATTCAACACGTTCATCTTCGACAGCATGCATATCCTGTAGTTCGTCAATAAAGCGTGGTACGCTGATGGCATTGCGTTGCAGCGTCACTGTTAGTATATCGGATAGTTCACTGGCGTCCGAACGACCAACAATATTCTCGGCAAAAACGCGAAATTGATAACGCCAACCTGGTTCCATACCACTTATGGCCACATCACAATTTGTAACGGGTATTGGGGTACTTTTCACCCAGTGCGGCGAGCCCATGCGACGATGTTCGACAATGTAGCCGGTAATGGGAGAACCTCCATCGAGTCTTGGACGTTCCCATCGTAGGCAAACGACATCGGGTTGCTGATCCGATATGGGAATTAGTATAGGACGTCCGGGTGCCGAGGGACGTTCTGTAAAGAAAGAGAGAATGGATTATTAGTAATGGAATAAAACATGCGAAGATGAAGAAATAACGAACTTGATCAAAAGTGACTAAGGAGGGGAAGTTTATTATCGAGGCAATCTTCAGTAAGAAGCTGCAACTCAGAATCCAAATTTAGGCTACAGCAATGAAACACGCTTACTAATAATTAGTATTTTCCAAATAATTCTCAATGGAATATACCCAAAACGTATATGTATCTGCTTGATAAGAGTAAAATTTTATTTCGATGTAGCCAAAATTTAAATAGTACAGTTCGATATTCGGCATTTAGAAAATTTCTAACATATTTTCTAACCGAAATAATTAATGTTGGCCATTTAATGTTCCGATTTAGAAATATGATCAATGTAGGTCCACAATTGTTTTGGGCCATTTGGTTTTGGTATCTACCGTTCGATATTCAATATTTTGAGGATAGCTGATGACCCGTATTAATTATGGTTATTTTGATTGAACTTTGGAAACAAATATGAAAAGTTTGGATTAAATCGAAGTGCTACCACGGAGACTTATTGTGCGCAGACAGACTTAAAGATGGACATTTGTAAATCAACTCCAAATTGTCTGAAACGAATGAAAGAAAACCAGCATTTCAACATACTACAAATAAGGTAGATCCATGGTATAGCCTATATTCCACATTTTCCGGAAAGAAATATTTTAGGATCTACTAGGAATCTCTAATAAAACATTATAGCCACTTCGGTAGAATAATACAGTTAAAATCTTCAAAAATCGACATTTTTCTGCAACGGTATTTCAACGTTTCAAGAACCTGGAATGCCAAATTACAGGCAATTGGATGGGAAATTTCGGTCCAGACCTTCAGAAAACCTAAAATGGATCGAAATATCTAAGGATGGGTGCCATAAGAAAACGTGGTTTTACACCTAGATCTCGGAATGCCAAATGAGAAATAATCGGTTAAAGTATTAAAAAAAAAAAACCGAAAAATGTAGCCCGCTTCATCTGGAAGCTAAGTCAAAACATGGATCTGCATCAAAAATTTTCTGCGAAGATTGTGTTCACCCTCCAAGATCTTGTAATATAAAATTACAGCTTAAAAATACCATAAATTTGGTTGGAACCTATATCGACAATGTTTGGCAGAGATGTCACTACGTTTCAAAATCCGGTATGTCATTTTGGTGGGAAGTTAATATCAAGACCTTTGAAATCCTCAGGTCGGGGTATCTGTAAAGATGTTTTCCCCATTTAAGAACCATAAATGCTTGAGCTTATCCTTCACGGTGGATCGGGATCATTGGAGATATGTTATTTTCCCCTCTAAGAACCCGAAATGCTTATGCTCAAATGGAGGTCCATATTTTCAAAATGATGAATAAAGGTCACGTTTTTATACCCTTTACCACACTGTGGTACAGGATAATATATCTTTGTGCATATGTTTGTAACAGCAAAAGGAAACGAGTTGGTTCATGGTTCATTTTGAGAATGTGCATAGAATCACTTTCTGAGTCGATTTATGCATGTTTGTCCGTCTGTCTGTCCATGTTAAATTGTAAACAAAGTGCAGGTCGCATTTATTATCCAAATGAGATGAAATTTGGCACAGATCATTTATTTGCTCCAAGGACGAATCCTATTAAAATTGGTGCATATCGGTTCAGATTTAGATATAGCTTCCATATATATTTTCGTCCGATTTTTAGTAATTGGTGTACCAAAGAGTCAAATTATGCCCTATTGGCACAACATTTTGCACAACGTACTGAAGTTCGGATAGCCAAAAGTGTGACAAGTTTTATTGAAATCGGTTCAGATTTAGATATATCTCCCATATATATTTTCGTCCGATTTTAAATTAATGGCGCACCAAAGAGCCAAATTTAAGCCGATTGCCATCAAATTTTTCACAACGTACTGAAGTTAGGATAGCCTAACGTGTATCAAGTTTTATTGAAATCGGTTCAGATTTTGTTATAACTCCCGTATATATTTTCGTCAGATATTTAGTAAATGGTGCACCAGAGAATTAAAAAGGTACACTAAATAATAAACTTAAGATTACGGATGATCTTTAGATTGGTTTCATTTAAATCGATTGACATAATTTTGTCTCATTGCACTATGCCTATGCGTGAACCGATATAGCTCATCTTCGATTTTGGCCTGCCTGCAGACAAAAGACAACTCTAGAAATTTACGCTGATCAAGAAAAACAACATTAATATACCCTCCACCATAGCTAAGTACAAATGTACCCGGTTATTGCATGTACGGTTAAGTCTATTCACATATAGACAAAGACCTCATATTTAATGTAGTCCACTTTCAGTCAATGGTCCTTCAAAAATACGAGGTCTATTAGGATGCATCTCTTGAATATAGCCAAAGTTGTAAGGGGTATCATAAAGTCGCCCCGTCCGACTTTACAACGTTTAATGGTTTTCATCTATGAAGCCGAAATGTTAAAAAAAACTTCGATGGGAAATTTTAGTGAAGTTTCTTTTAAAATACCGTTGGCTTTATATGGGAGTTAGGTAAAAACACGAACCAATATCGAAAATTCTTTTCAAAGTATTGCTCACCTTTGAAGATTCTGGAATGCAAAATTACAGCCCATTCTGTTGGAAAATTCTGTTTCAACTTTTAAAATACCAAAAATGTGGTGGGTCCTTTATATGTTAAAACATGGACCTATATTCATAATTTTCTCTCCCAAAAAATCCGAATTGCCAAATTACAGCCCTAACTTTCTGAGTTGATTTATGCTTGTCCGAGCATATTTTATTGTAAACACAAAGGTCGTTTTTATCATCGGAATGAGAGAAATTGAGATGCACAGACCATTTATTTGGCCCAAGGATGAACCCTATTATAATTGGTGAAAATCGGTTTAGATTAAGATATAGCTCCCATATCTGTTCTCATTCCATCCAAAGACTTTACGTTTGTTCGATTGAGACGAAATTCCTCACAGCGTATCGAATTTGATATGTAATAAAGTGTTTTAAGTTTAGTTGAAATCGGTTCAGGTTTAGATATAGCTTCCATATATAGCTACGTCGGATTTTCTATAGAATGGTCAGTATAATTTTTTTATCCACAATTTGTTCAGAAAATTTTTTTAATACCTATAATTGTGTCTTTTGAAACTAGTTTAAGTCCATTTTTTCTTATATTGAGATATTTCAACGTTTGGGTTTTTATTAGTTAAAACATTTTTTTTAATGGGACCCCCCCATTCTCGGGGTCAATTTTTTTTTTGATTTAATTCGAATCTACACTAATTCAAGAATGTCCCTACAAAATTTCAAATGAAAATCTCAAGAACTCTTGAAGATATAGCCGATTTATTGTGTCAGCATCAAGTGACGGCTAAAGGGCTTCTCAAACTTTAAACCCGTTTTTCTCTTTTGCGAATGGCGGTCACGATAACTCAAAAACAAATAATCCAATCGGTTCCAAATTTTGACACGTTTCCCTGGGAGTGTATAGCTCTCGTATGAACTAGGATAAAACCAATCGGTGAAGAACTTCCTTATTTTTTAACTTAGTTTGTGGTAAAAATGGCGATTTTCCAAAAAAAATTCAAAGTTCCGCCATTTTGTTAATTGTTGTGCGAAGTCAATAATCCTAGTTCATACGAGAGCCAGACATGTACTCTTTCTAACACCGTTGGAATTTTTGGATTCCGATGTTCCAGTGAGGAGTTATCATGCCCGCCATAAAAAATAAGGACTTTTTTTGATCACAAAAAACAACAACAAAATTTTTTTGTAAATTATTTTTCTTCCTTTTTAAATCTTCAAATATATATGGGCAATATTGCCAATTTTTTAATATTCCATTTTCAAAAAATCAGGCACATCTATGATTTTTGGTACACATATAGAGAAAAATGTTCTGACTCCGAAACCGTTCGCGATCAAATTTTTGGTTGATGCGCGCAAAAGTTATCGAGGTTTTAATTTTGGGCATAAGAAAAAAAAAAACGTTGATATAGATCTTCCTCCGTAAAATAAGAATATGAATATATTATAGTAATCGCGATAAAGTTGCACATCTTCGCGAAATATGAGAAAAATAAAAAAATATACATAGCAGATTACATTAATATTTTCATTATATTAATGACATACTCACACCTAAAAATTAATTTAAAAATATCTACATAATCTAAACACGATGGTGAATCAAATGATATCAAAATCACACAAGTCCGTGTAGCGGTTTCTAAATCAAAGCGACAACAAAACAAGATATTGAGGAAAAATATTTGTTTTTGATTCGAAAAAATAATGTCATCATATTTATTTTTTTAATTGTATACAAGAAATTTCAGAAAAAAATGTTAGGGTTATATGGGCTATTTTACCCGAATTTCGCCGAAAAATTGACCTATATAAAAATAATCACATTTGGTGTATAAGTATACGCCTTGCGGAAATAATATTATGAAATATACATTTTAAATGGCGTGTAAATCGCGTAATTCTCAAAATCATTTGATGCGCATGCGGTTTCCAGGAAGTACTGAACTTTATCTTCCAATCCATATATATTTTGCGAAATTTCATTTGACGGCTAAGATGTGCCACACGTTACATTGAAGTACCTAAAAAATCGTAAAACGCGAATAATTTCCGAAAACTCCATATGCCATTAACGCGCATCCGATTTCAGTGTGCACCCTAAAAAAATGCATCGATCTATACCGATTTCAATGTGGTCCATTAAGAACCATGGATGTGCCAGCTCACACTATTTTTGAGATAAATTGGGCACATATCTCTTTCGGCTGAAGTTTCTCTTTTCGAAAAAGATCAAAATTCGTATGAGGTCATTTATTGAAGCGGAAATGATACACAGAAAACGCAAATAAATCCGCGATATTTTAAAAAACATTTTTCGCCAAATTTCGTGTTTTTTGGAAGGCCAGTTCCTGCCGTTCTAGTAGATGGATTTTCACGAAGAAGATTTTATATCATCCGAAACGTAAAAAAGCCTTATTGATCGCGGGTACCCATATCATTCAGTTGACAGATCTACAAATTTGGCCCGAAAAATAGGTTTTTTAGAAATTTGATCGCACAAAATTCGCACCTTCGGATGAGTATTACTCTGAAGCTGTGCATACTACACACACAAAATACATATCAAATTACGCAGATTCGCGACTACAATAATCTTATAATCGATTTTTATAACTTCCTGTTTGCGTATTAAAGCTAGAAGTAAAATTAAAAAAACACTCAAAATCGAGCTTCAAAATGTCAGCATCATTTAAAGGTAGATGCAGTGAAAATTTTGAAAATTGATACATAAGGGGCGTAGTCCCCATTTTGTTGGCTTCTAGTTTTATTTTGACACGAAGACCGTGCAATGACTGGCGTAGTCACAAATCGATAGAGAACATAAAAAAACTGGTTCGCCTCAACGTGTTTTTACACTCTTTTTTACATTAAAGTAGACACAGCTTCCACCAAAATAAAGTTTGGAGGTCAATATCATGAACAGTTTGCAACGACAGATCAATTAATCCAAAACTATTCACTTTTTTCATATACTTAAGTAATTCCCGATTTATAAAGGGGTGAACCTCCGCTTCAGCTATGTTAAAAAATTGGCAATATTGCCAATTTTTTAATATTCCATTTTCAAAAAATCAGCTTTTTTGTTTTTGTGGCACATCTATGATTTTTGGTACACATATAGAGAAAAATGTTCTGACTCCGAAACCGTTCGCGATCAAATTTTTGGTTGGTGCGCGCAAAAATTATCGAGGTTTTAATTTTGGGCATAAGAAAAAAATCTTAAAATTACGCCGTTTAGTATATTGACCAAAAACGTTGATATATATCTTCCTCCGTATAATAAGAATATTAATATATTATAATAATCACGATAATGTTGCACATATTCGCGAAATATGAGAAAAATAAAAAAATATAGCATATTACATCAATATTTTCATTATATTAATGACATACACACACCTAAAAATTAATTTAAAAATATCTAAATAATCTAAACACGATGGTGAATCAAATGATATCAAAATCACACAAGTCCGTGTAGCGGTTTCTAAATCAAAGCGACGACAAAACAAGATATTGAGGAAAAATATTTGTTTTTGTTTCGAAAAATTAATGTCATCATATTCATTTTTTTAATTGTATACAAGGAATTTCAGAAAAAAATGTTGGGGTTATTCTGCTATTTTACCCGAATTTCGCCGAAAAATTGAAGTTATAATTATAATAATAACTTTTTGTGTATAAGTATACGCCTTGCGGATTATATCAAGGCCCTTCCGATAAATCTTAGAATTCTATAAATAGGAATAAATCTTATAATAAAATAATATTATGAAATATACATTTTAAATTGCGTGTAAATCGCGTAATTCTCAAAATCATTTGATGCGCATGCGGTTTCCAGGCAGTACTGAAGTTTATCTTCCAATCCATATATATTTTGCGAAATTTCATTTGACGGCTAAGTTGTGCCACACGTTGCATTGAAGTACCCAAAAAATCGTAAACCGCGAACAATTTCCGACAACTCCATATGCCATTAACGCGCATCCGATTTCGGTGTGCACCCTAAAAAAATACATCGATCTATACCATTTCAATGTGGTCCATTACGAACCATGGATGTGCCAGCACAGTCTATTTTTGAGATAAATTGCGTACATCTCTCTTTCGGCTGAAGTTTTTAAAGTTCTCTTTTCGAAAAAGATCAAAATCCGTATGAGGACATTTATTGAAGCGGAAATGATACACAGAAAACGCAAATAAATCCGCGATATTTTAAAAAACATTTTTCGCCAAATTTCGTGTTTTTTGGAAGGCCAGTTCCTGCCGTTCTAGTAGATGGATTTTCACGAAGAAGATTTTATATCATCCGAAACGTAAAAAAGCCTTATTGATCGCGGGTACCCATATCATTCAGTTGACAGATCTAAAAATTTGGCCCGAAAAATAGGTTTTTTAGAAATTTGATCGCACAAAATTCGCACCTTCGGATGAGTATTACTCTGAAGCTGTGCATACTACATACACAAAATACATATCAAATTACGCAGACTCGCGACTACAATAATCTTATAATCGATTTTTAGAAATTCCTGTTTGCGTATTAAAGCTAGAAGTAAAACTAAAAAAACACTCAAAATCGAGCTTCAAAATGTCAACATCATTTAAAGGTAAATGCAGTTCAAATTTTGAAAAATGATACATAAGGGACGTAGTCCCCATTTTGTTGGCTTCTAGTTTTCTTTTGACACGAAGACCGTGTAATGAGTGGCTTAGTCACAAATCGATAGAGAACATAAAAAAACTGGTTCGCCTCAACCTGTTTTTACACATTTTTTTACATTAAAGTAGACACAGATTCCACCAAAATAAAGTTTGGAGGTCAATATCATGAACAGTTTGCAACGACAGATCAATTAACCCAAAACTATTCACTTTTTTCATATACTTAAGTAGTTCCCGAGTTATAAAAGGGTGAACCTCCGCTTCAGCTATGTTAAAAAATTGGCAATATGCAAAGTTACAAACCTTAACAAGCATTCATATTGGGGCATTCCCTTAAGTGGTTTTAATTTTGTTTGTGGCTTTGTGCCCTTGAAAATGATCGGATATACAACGTAATATGTTTTTTTAAACTTTTCTATAAAACCAAGTTATGTATCAGAAAACAAAAAGGGACTTAAACTACTTTTAAAATTAGCGACTCATTTAAAGTGGTCGGTCCTGGGTTTTATTGTGTAAGGTCGATTATTTTATTTTGTAAATTATAAATTCAATTTGTGATTCATACACAACAACAACAACCCAATTGCCAGCCAACTTTAAGTAAATAAAAACAGAAATTATAACATCAAAGTAGAAAATGTTGAAAATACAAAATTCTGATATTCAAAACAAAACGCCGAAATCAAAATAAAAGCAACATTAAAAAGAATACAACAAAAAAGTCCATTAATAATATCAGAGAAATCAAAACAAAACATATATTCGTTAAAAAAATAATTTCAAAACTTAACGAAATATTTCAAAATCCCTTAAGCGAATATTGAAAGAGTTGCTTCTAATTAAAGAGCAAATCTCTTTTTATCATATTCCTCTCTTTACAATATCACTTTTCGCTCTTTGCAACAACTAAACAATTTACAGTAAGAAAATCTGAATGGAATTTATTTGCTGGCCTTTAAATTGTAATTATTTGTTTTTTTTGGTATTTCCTCATTTTTCGTGATTTCCTTTTTATACAATGTCGATGGACCCATCAGTAGGCTTGCATGCTTGTTCTATTCGATCTACTGTCAAATGCAGTAAAATGAATTATTTCAAAAAGAAGCAGAGGAAAATCTCTTGCTAAGTTTTATGCGTTTGGTGGCTGGCTGTGCTCGTTTGATTTGAGAGAAGAAGAAAAACAAAAACACTTTTCCGGATTTTCGTGGGTATTTTTTCTTCTTCTTCGTCGTAGACAAAACGCACAGTACTACACGGGCAGAGCAGTGTCCTCAGTAGTACCACCGACAAAAAAACAGAACCGAACAGAACAACAATACTGCAAAGTCAACCACTTGAGTGTGAAAATGGTGTCTAAAAATAACCACATTTCTGGCGCTCCCACTAAACATTTTTAGCTTTTTATGTCGAATATAAAATAAATTTTTTCTTTAAAAAGAAAACTCTGACATAGTAAAAAAACTGCTAAATTAAAAAAAATAATATGGAATTTGTGTCACCTGCAGATTTCCAATGGACAGCTTTCTTGGGACGGCCACTCTGAGTTTGGTGTTGTAATTTTCCTTGTTGATTGCCCATAAAAAATATTCGTCAATATCTTTTCGTTCTAAATATATGTATAAAAATATATATGTATAAAATTTTTATCTTATACTAGATTTTATTTTTTTCCACTAAAAATGCACTTTTCGTAATAATTTTTTTTCATTTATAAAAAATTTTGCTAAATTTCAGAATTTTTGCTTTTCAACACTGGAATTGGATGGCTGTAATTTTGTGTAACCCCACATTTTCACTGGTGAAAATTTCCACATAAATTTTCAATATTTCTTTTCTTCTTCTTAGAGATTTTTTTCTTTCGTTTTATGCGGAGGCACAGAGCGTTAAATAATACAACCGTTCGACGAACACCGAGCAACGCAACACACTTTTCAAAATTATTTCATACTTTGGCTATGTCTCGATTCTATCGGTCCGGATGATCGTTTGTTGGCCATAAGCTACGCTAGCTGGCTCTTTGCAAAGGCGATCGATCGCATCACACATAGAACGAAACGTAGGAAAATACTGAATGAAAATTTGTATTTCAATGGGAAATCTAAGAGAGATATTATAATGAATATAAAAAAGAGATTGTTCTTGCCCGATGAAAGGAAGAGTATAAATTCGTTAAGTTATTAATTCTCTCAAATATTCGAAGATAATGGAAGAGTATATTTTTTGTTTATATGTTTTGTTTTGTACAAATAAATTAATTAATAAGAATGTTTACATTTTCATAAGTAACATATCCGAAATGATTAATGAATGTTACCTTGTGCCAATTAGAATTAGAATTTCTGGTATAAACTTCCGTCACTCCATCTAAAATTTCATCAATTGAGAATTGCTGAACCGATTTGATTCAAATTTTCCTCCAATTGTTGGAAATTATAGGGAGAAGGTTTTTACGAAAAAACAAAATTGGGAAAGATGTTATACCCTTCGCTACACTGTGATTCACGGTATTATGTCTTTGTCCATATGTTTGAAAGATACAAAAGGAAGCGAAATAGACCAATGGTTCCTTTTGAGAATGTGCATAAAATCACTTTCGGCATATTTTTTGATATTACTCAAGTTTTGTCGAAATCGGTTCAGATTTAGATATAGCTCTCATATACACAGGTGGCCAAAACTAAAGCAATGGAAATTTCAAAGTTAATAAATGCCGCATAACGTTTTCAAAAATAAAGATACCGTGTTGATTTTTCCAAAAAGCATGCTAAAATCATAAATAAATAATGATTTATGGATAAGGGAATTGTCTCCATTTTTGCTTGGACAAAACTAAACCAACTCTGCATTACTAACAGATGAGCTCTAAAATATTAGTTATTTTTTGCTGTTACTTTTGCTATGGATTGGTTTCTACACATATTTCGATTCCTAAAGACCAGTTTTGATAATGATTAGTGATTGCGAAAATAATTTATCACAGAAAATTATTTTGGAGAAATAATCCATAAACAAATCCGCGAGTTGTTCAGTAATAAAATGGGCTTTCTTTATGGTATCCAGACATGTACACCTGCTACCGTAGCTCGTCCAGGCTCTGTTCTTGGGGTTATATCCAACGATAAGCAATCAACAATTCCGTTGAACTCTTTAATGGGAATTTTTTACTACTTTTAAAATTTGTTGATAAGTACGAACTAATTTTTTTCGCGGCATACCTCCGGTATGAACTATCACTACTTGTATAGTTGAACTTATAATTCGAGATATCGCGGATTTGTTTATGGATTATTTCTCCAATATAATTTTCTGTGATATATTTTTTTCGCAATCACTGGTCATTATCAAAACTGATCTTTAAGAATCGATTGGCTTTCGCAAAAGCTTATATTCAATGGAATCCGACTCAGTGGATATTAATGGCACAGATAAGAAGAAAATTACAGTGAGAATGTCAAAAAAATGAAAGTCCCAAGCCTCAGTACTGTAAGGATACTGGAAAGGTTGAAGGTGGATAAACAAATTATTGGTCTATTTTTCTTTTAATGGAAATCGATATACTTACGAGATTTATAAAGTAATGGATCGCACTGTTTATACAAATGTGTTGAAAATCGCTATGGTTTCCTTCGCCGAAGAAAATATACCGCTTGTTTGGGTGTTTCATCTTGACAATAACCTCCAACATACATCAGAACATGTCAATGATTGGTTGCGGGAGTTAAAAATCAATTTCTCGTAGGTGTGCTGCCGTAATCAAAAATTATTTGACCAAGCGAATATTGGGTGAATTTAGTTTTCTATATAATATATATTTTATTTCAAAATAAATTTTGTGTTTATATTTATACCCTTCACCACTCTGTGGTACAGGGTATTATGTCTTTGTGCATATGTTTGTAACAGGCAAAAATAATCGAGGAAAGGAACCATGGGTCTAGGTTCCTTTTGAGAAAATCATAGAATCACTTTCTGAGTCGATTTATGCATGTCCGTCCGTCCATGTATTTTTGTGAACAAAGTACAGGTCGCATTTATGATCCGATTTGGATGAAATTTGGCACATGTCACTTATTTGGCACAAGGACGAACCCTATCGAAATTGGAGAAAATCGGTTCATATTTAGATATAGCTCCCATATATATTTTCATCCGAATTATGGTAAATGGTGTACCAAAGCCCTTATATATCTTTCGATTTGCACGAAATTTGATATAGCCTACTGAATTAGGTCTAGATAGATGTGTGCTAAGTTTCGTGAAATGGTGCACCAAAGTCCCTGAAAGCAATTTGATTTGCATGAAATTTGGCATAGCGTATTCAATGAAGTCTACAATGACATGTGCTAAGTTTCGTGAAAATCGGTTCAGATTTAAATATAGCCTCCATATATAGTTTCGCCCGATTTTAGGTAAATGGTACACCGTAGTCCCTGCTAATCTTTTGATTGACATGAATTTTGGTATAGCGTACTAAATTAAGTATAGAGTAATGTGTGCTAAGTTTCGTGAAAATCGGTTGAGATTTGGATATAGCTCCCATGTACAGTTTCGCCCGATTTAAGGTAAATGGTGCGCCAAAGACCCTGAAAGTCATTTGATTTGTATGAATTTTGGCATATCGTATACATATTTTCGGCCGATTTTAGGTAAATAGTACACCAAAGTCTCTGAAAATCATTCGATTTGCACGAATTTTGGCATAGCGTATTGAATTAAGTCTAGAATGATATGCACACCTTCTAGATATATTTTCGTCCGATTTTAAGTAAATTGTGCACTTAAGATCCACAGCTAGGCTGATTGACACAATGTACTGAAATTAATATAAATTAATCTCTGGCAAGTTGGCTTCAAATCGGTTAAGATATATTTATATAGCAGCTTCCATATATAATATCGACTTATTTATATTAATTGTACACCAAATAATCAATAGGTGATTGAGATTAAATTTTAAACAGTTCAGCATACCGAATAGCGCATGTCAAGTTTGCTTTAAATCGATTTACACAAATCTGTCCCACTGTACGCAAACGACTCTAAACTTGCCCAAATGAAATGAAATTTAGCATAGGTTCTAGAAAGACATAAAAATAACATATTTAAGTTCGTTCAATTTCATGTAAAAATTCATTCAAAAAGGTGACGTCTTTTCGGATACATATGTAGACTATACCCAAAGTGGTGAAGGGTATCATATAGTCGGCCCAGTCCGACTTTACTACTTTCCTTACTGGTTTTTGTTTTTAAAAGTGAAGTGTTCTTAGTTTTGGCAACATCCTGCTGGATAACAGCCACCTTTGAACACATTGAAAAGGAGTCTGCACAAAGTGGGTCTGTAAACGGCGAGGAGACCAAGCTAACTCGGACCAATTGTGGAACTCGAGAACTAAAGCTTCGAGGTAGTTAAAGATTTTATATACCTTGGTACCGCATAAATAAAACGAATGACGTCAGTTTTGAAATTCGGAGAAGGATTGTGATGGCCAACAGATGCTACTATGGTCTACTGATACTAGCCGTGCTGTTATATGGATCTGAAGCATGGGTACTTGCGCAAGCAGATGAGGCAGCTCTTGGGGTGTTTGAAAGAAAATTTCTCCGAAAGATCTACGGGCCGATCTGTGTCGACGGTGAATATCGGCGTCGAATGAACCACGAGCTTTTCAATTTTTACGCGGACATCGACATAATCAGTCGTATTGAGCTGCAACGACTACGGTGGCTAGGTCATGTTGTGCGAATGAATGAGAATGCTCCAATTCAAAAGGCATATTAAAACGAGACTACTGATGGTTCCCGTAGAAGAGGAAAGTCACGAATTAGATGGAAAGACCTAGTAGAAAACAACATATTGGAACGTGGTCTTTCAAATTGGAGGAGATGCTCACAAAACCAACGCGCTTGGAACCCTAAGATCGGCTTTTGGAACAACAGTTCTGTAAAGTAAATAAGTTAAGTTTTGGCCACAAGTGTATATTTTCGATTTTAGTAAACTCCTCACCTTTGTCCGAGTGAGACGAAATTTTGCATAATATATTAAAGTTAGTATAGTCAAGTTTTCAGAATTAAAAAAAAAATGTATTTTGAATCCAATCGGCATGGATTTCTAGTATTAAAAAAATAAATCTATATGAATTATCTAAAAAAATGTAGGGGAGACTGACAGACGACAGACGTCAATAAGCAGCCATAACGTTTTTATATCTGTTTTTTGAGCCCCCAAAATAAAAAAATGTATTTTCTATCGACTTTCAAAGTTGTTCATTAAACACAACGACTTTGGCGGGTTTCAGGCTTTAGGTTTATTATGTAACAAGAAAATCGATCATTAATCCTCTAAATATATAATAATAATGAAAACGCCCTAGATAGCGCTGCACCTGTTTTGAAGTTGAACTAACTTTTGTTTGACAGTAGAAAGTTTTCGAACAGATCGAGGAAAATTAATCACACATAATGCAAATGATAATGATGGGAAAATATATGCAGCTAAAAGAGCTTAGCTAAGCTAAGCAGCTTAGGTAATCGTACTAATTTAAATAAAAGAAATATACATTACTTAATTCTGAATGGTTACAAAAAACAAATTCATACTCTCCCTTTAGTGATAATAAAACCGGATATAAATAAATATAAATTACAATATAAATTTCCCGCCTCCTATATAATATGATGAAGTTCCAAGCTATAATTTCCCAAAAAAATGCCTAATTTTTGGCATCGACTCTCATTGGTTCACAAAACGATTTTCCTGGCTAATACAACTTTGTTCGTAAGCGATTTAAGATTTCTATGCTGAATAAACATATTGAAACTAAGGAAAAAAATAGGTCACAATATTAATAGGTGTGGACGAGGCATGTCCTCATTTGGAAAATATGAGAGTGTCCTCTAAGCCGAAAAGGGGTCTTCTCCGGTTTTGGGCCGGAGAATACCCCTATTGCTTTTGGAAATCGTCGCTTAATATTAAGGGGATGGAATGGACCAAATGCGACCGTTTTTCTGGTCGCTACAGTGGCCGCAATTATGATCCGAACACTGCGAAATGCAGACAGGTATCAGACCAAAATGTATGTACTCGGATGTGGGAGTTACATATACATTTTACAGGGTTCTTGGAGGCTCGTAAAGGAATGATATTTATGGAATGATCGGATGATATTTATGGAATGAAATGGACCGAAAACTTTATTTTTTGTCTGGTTTTTTTAGTCGCTCTAGATGCCACAATTATAAGCCGAACGTCACAAATTTCCAATGGTGCAGAGGATCTGACAAATTAATTAGAATGAATTATCGGTTTATATTGAGCGGGCCAAATAAACCGAGACTTTTGTGTGTGGTATGCCAAAATTCGAATCTTATGGCATAAATATTTACTCTTGGAAGACGTGATTCGGAAAAGATGTCAGGGTAAGAATGTGTAGCTTTTCACCTCTAGTCGTGTACAACTATCGCTAAAATTTAACAAGACTTGGAATATAGATCAGTAGAAAGTAAAAGTTCAGTGGTAGTTGTGTAGGGTATTATATAGTCGGCCCCGTCCGACTATACTGTTCTGCTTACTGGTTTTATAAATACGTTTAATTTTAAAATATAAAGCAACTCAAATGATGATGCAAAATATTTAAAAATTCCGAAATTTAACATTGGCCCCAATCACCGGAAAATTGTTTATGTTAGCAATAGAATTATAAAAATTATAAATTATATAAAAATTATAGAATAAAAAAATTATAAACAAAAAACTAAGGGAACTGATGAGGATCAGTGGCGTGATCCGAAACTATAGTCTTCCCTGCCTTACCCTTCGGCAAAAAATGCCATACATTCCCCACTAATAAATATTTTTTTTATAAAAACAACAAACTGGGATTCAGCCTGACTATTTTGTAAAAACAAAAAATATAAATTATAAATTTAAAATCCGAGAAAAAAGATTCTGAAACACTATGTGACTTTTGTACTTGTTTTATGTAAAACCAGTAAGGAAAGTTCAAAAGTCGGACGGGGCCGACTATATGATACCCTTCACCACTATGGGTACATGCAAGACATGTTAATATCTACAATATCCTGTAGATATAGACATTTCGTATACATCAGTCGGGACCTAATTCAGTACTCTGTGCAAAATTTTGCTTCAATCGGACCAATATTGGGAGTTTGGTGCACAATTTACCTTAAATCGGACGAAACTATATATGGGAGCTATATCTAAATCTGAACCGATTTCAACAAAACTTCGCATTCATCAAAATTTTGTCTCAATCGGATAAATATTGGCAGTTTGTTGCTCCATTTACATAAAATCGGACGAAACTATATATAGCATATTTAGATATAAATCTGAACCGATTCCAACAAAATTTCTCATACATCAGTCGGGACCTAATTCAGTACTCTGTTCAAAATATTGCTTTAGTCGGACCACTATTGGGAGTTTGGTGCACTATTTACATGAAATCGGACGAAACTATGCCAAATTTCATACAAATCGGATCATAAATGCGATCTGTACTTTGTTAACAAAAATACATGGACGGACGGACATGCATATATCGACTCAGAAAGTGATTCTATGCATATTCACAAAAGGAACCATGGGTCTATCTCGATTATTTTTGCCTGTTACATACATATGCACAACGACACAATACCCTGTACCACAGTGCGGTGAAGGGTATAAAAAGGTGGTTATAAGGGGACCACCCCTAAAAGGAGGCGAATATTAGTAATTTTTAGGAGGGAGGTTTGTTACCATATACGACTACAAAAAACCAAATTACAAAGAATTTGGTTGAAAAACGCGTTCAAGAACCCCAAAATACCGAAAATTGGGGGGTACCCTTATATGGGGGCTACCCGAAAAAGTGGACCTATATTTATTATTTTTAGTGGAGATATTTGCTACCTAATAAGAACTCGATGTACTAAATTAAAGTCAATTCGGTCGAAAAATACGATCAGAACCCCCAAAATACCAAAAATTTGGGAGTACCGTTATATGGGGACTACCAGAAAAACTGGAACTATATTTATAATTTTTAGTGGAATAATTTGGTACACAATAAGAACCGAATGTACAAAATGAAAATCGCGCTCAAGAACCCCAAAATACCGAAAATTGGGGGGTACCCTTACCGATTTTCTCCAATTTCAATAGGGTTCGTCCTTGGGCCAATTAAGTGACCTGTGCCAAATTTCATCCAGATCGGATCATAAATGCGACCTGTACTTTGTTAACAAAAATACATGGACGGACGGACGGACAGACGGACATGCATAAATCGACTCAGAAAGTGATTCTATGCATATTCTCAAAAGGAACCATGGGTCTATCTCGATTATTTTTGCCTGTCACAAACATATGCACAAAGACATAATACCCTGTACCACAGTGTGGTGAAGGGTATAAAAAACAAGGCTGTTATGTGGCAATCGGTCAAAAGTTGGGGCTTTGGTGCGTTATTCAAATAAAATCGGACGAAATTATGTATGGGAGTTATATCTAAATTTTGAACCCATATAAAACAAACTTGACATGCACCAGTCTAAATTTCGTGTCAATCGGATAGACATATTGGCATTTAGACACGCACATCATACCAATTCAGTAGTTACTGGTAATGCAAAGGGTAATGAATCGGCTATCGAAATGACTGTATACTGGTAAAGGAGGCGGGGGACAATTGACTTCCCTAATGACATACCCATGTTAAATTCACCAGCCTATGGCATGAAGTGGTAACTAGTGGTACTTACGGGTAATTAGTAAAATATCTAGTTCATCACCAGTTACTCGAACTACTGGGTATATGTACCATAGTGTACTTATGAGTATAATTAACAACATGTATTTTATTTTTATTACTATTGAACAATTTTGTAGCAGCTCTAAGTTGACATCTTGCACCAAATTAAACTAAAAACAAATTACCTTGCCCACCTATCGAAATTATCGATTTTAAAATTTTTACGATTGTTATCATAAGTCCACATTAAATTGAACACCCGCATATGCTCATGACGCCTTTTGCCACCCAGAAGTGGCGTCGGCATTCTTTTGGAAATATTTAACAATTGTATTATTTCCAAGTAAAAACAACACATTTTCAAAATAGGAACACCAAATTTCCCTTTCTACTAACGATTGTCTTCACAATACAATGCGGTATCAATAAAATCATTGATAAAATTGTCATAAATAAACGATTTTTCTTTTTTCAACTACTCCATTTACTCTTGTCCAGTTTACCTTATCAAAAACAAAAGAAAAAAAAACTGGATTTCCCTATTGCGTTGTGTTAAATGTGGAAAAATTAAAATTAATTTAAAACACAACGGAATGTGACAATGGTTGTGACCAAACAAGGGTGGAGTTGGGTGACAGTGAAATTTCGTTTCTTACTGTTACATCTACTCAAAAAAAAATAGAATTTAATTAATTTACATATAAATTAGTCGCTGCGAACAAAAAGAAATGATTTGTCTTAAAAGCAAAAAAGATAAAACTTGAATGGGAGGCTTAAAACGGTTTAAAAGAAGTTCAGTTTGATTTTGATTTAGAGTTTACATGTTTGACAGACCTATTTTGTTGCACTGTGGGATAATAATATCATGACATTTTCTACCGAAAATTATTAAAAATATGTACTTTTAAAGCAAGGGAAAATACTCATTTTATATCAAGCCCAAATCAGTAAAAACTCAATATAAGGAAAAAATGGAATAAATCACTTTCAAATCACTGATTTATGCTAAAAAGAAATTATTACTTCAGAAAATTTTCTGGTTAAAAATTAGTCTCATATCTTAAGAATACCAAAAATCAAATTGTGCTAATATTCAGACTTACAGTGCCGGTTGGCCTTAAACAATATTGTTCACAAAGTTTGCCTCAATATGGCTCTTAAAAATATTCTTCAAACAATTCATGCCTCTAAATATTCTTTAAAAAATCTTCTGCTCGTTTGGCACTTGCAATTACTTTATTTATAAAATATATGGCCATTAAAAAAATGGTTTAAAAATTTTTTTTTTCAAAAAATCCTCTGTTGACCCTTGAAAAAATATTCTTTAAAATACTACGCATCTGCTGGCCCTTGAAACAATATTCTTCAAAAAATCCACGGCTCTGTTGCACAAAGAAACCAGTAAGGAAAGTAGTAAAGTCGGACTGAGCCGAATATATGATACCCTTCCCCACTTTGGGTATATTCTACATATGTATCCTAACAGACGTCGCGTTTTTGTTATATCTGAACCGATATCAGGGAAACTTACCAGCGAGTAATTTATATTACTTCAGTACGTTGTGTCAATTGGCCTAGCTATAGATCTTTTCACGAAGATTAGCAACATCATTCTAGACTTAATTCAAAATTCGTGCAATTCGAGGGATATATAGGGACTTTGGTGCACCAATTACCTAAAATCGTATGAAAATATACATGAGAGCTATATCTAAATCTGAACCGATTTTCACGAAAATTTGCCCACATCATTCTAGACTTAATTCAGTACGCTATGCCAAAATTCGTGCAAATGAAAAAATTTCCATGGACTTTAGTGGACTATTTACCTAAACTCGGGCAAAACTATATATGTCGGAGTTATATCTAAATCTGAACCGATTTTCACGAAACTTAACACACATCATTCTAGACTTAATTCAGTACGCTTTGCCAAATGTCGTGCATTTCCAGGGACTTTGGTAGAACATTTACCTTAAATCGGACGAAGATATATATGGGAGCTATATTTAAATCTGAACCGATTTTCACGAAACTTAGCACACATCATTCTAGGCCTAATTCAGTACGCTATACCAAATTTCGTGCAAATCGAAAGTTATACAGGGACTTAAATGCACCATTCACATTAAATCGGACGAAAATATATGTGGGAGCTATATCTAAATCTGTGCCGATTTTTCCCAATTTCAATAGGGTTCGTCCTTGGGCCAAATAAGTGAGCTGTACCAAATTTAATCCTAATCGGAACATAAATGCGACCAGTTCTTTATTTACAATTTAACATGGACAGACGGACGGGCATGCATAAATCGACTCAGAAAGTGATTCTATGCATATTCTCAAAAGGAACGATCGGTCATCCATATTATTATTTTTGCCTGTTACAAACTTATGTACAAAGACATAATACCCTTACCACAGTGTGGTGAAGGGTATAAAAATATTCTTTAAAAAATCCACGCCTCTTTTTGTCAATAAAAAAAAATATTCTTTAAAAAAAATAACGGCTCTGTTGGACATTGAAAAAAAATATTCTTTAAAAAAATCCACGTCTCTGTTGGCCCTTTAAATTCTTCTTTAAAAAGTCCAAGGCCTCTCTTGGCCTTTGAAATGCTTCTTTAAAAATCCACGCCTCTGTTGGCCCTTTAAATCTTCTTTAAAAAATCCACCCCTCCGTTGGCCCTCGAAAAAATCTTCGACTCTGTTGGCCCTTGAAAAAATTTTTTTTTAAAAAATCCACGCCTCTGTTGGCCCTTGAAAAAACCTTTTTTAAGAAATCCACGCCTCAGTTGTCCCTTTAAAATATGACACATGAAAATTATTATTTAAAAACGCCCAGGTTTCTCATTGAAAACATATTTTTTTTTAAATCCACGCCTCGGTTATTAACCTATATAAAAATATTTTTCATAAATCCACGCCTCAGTTGGCCCTTGAAAAATATTTTTTAATAAATCCAAGCCTCAGTTGGCCCTTGAAAAATATTATTTAATAAATCCACGCCTCAGTTGGCCCTTGAAAAAAATAATAATAATAAAACACGGTGCACCACAACTGGCTTGTAAAAAACCGTTTTCTGATGAATAAATATCGCCTCAGAACTGGCCCTTGAAAAATAGTTGGTTTGATGATAAATCCACGCGATCAGTTGGCCCTTGAAAAATATTCGGTGTAAAATAAACACACACACCAACAACAACCTTTAAAAATATTCTTTAATAAATCCACGCCTCAGTTGGCCCTTGAAAAATATTCTTTAATAAATCCACGCCTCAGTTGGCCCTTGAAAAATACTTTTTTACCCAACAAAATAATATCAGACACAAAGAACGGTTGGGAAAGCCTAAAAATAGTTTTATGCCCATGAATAAATCCACGAACAGTGGCCCTTGAAAAATATTTTTTGGAATAAATCCACGCCTCAGTTGGCCCTGAAAAATATTCTTTAATAAATCCACGCCTCAGTTGGCCCTTGAAAAATATTCTTTAATAAATCCAATGCTGCTGGCCCTTGAAAAATATGTATAAATTTTCTTTCTTTTTGGCCCTTGAAAAATATTTGTTAAATTTAAATTATAGTTGGCTATGAAAAATATTTATTATATATACATATATGTAAATTGAAAAATTTGATTTATTAAATAGCATCAGTTGGCCCTTGAAAAATATTCTTTAATAAATCCACGCCTCAGTTGGCCCTTGAAAAATATTCTTTAATAAATCCACGCATCAGTTGGCCCTTGAAAAATATTCTTTAATAAATCCACGCCTCAGTTGGCCCTTGAAAAATATTCTTTAATAAATCCACGCCTCAGTTGGCCCTTGAAAAAATATTCCACGCCTCAGTTGGCCCTTGAAAAAATATTCTTTAATAAATCCACGCCTCAGTTGGCCCTTGAAAAATATTCTTTAATAAATCCACGCCTCAGTTGGCCCTTGAAAAATATTCTTTAATAAATCCACGCCTCAGTTGGCCCTTGAAAAATATTCTTTAATAAATCCACGCCTCAGTTGGCCCTAGAAAAATATTCTTTAATAAATCCACGCCTCAGTTGGCCCTTGAAAAATATTCTTTAATAAATCCACGCCTCAGTTGGCCCTTGAAAAATATTCTTTAATAAATCCACGCCTCATCTTGGCCCTTGAAAAATATTCTTTAATAAATCCACGCCTCAGTTGGCCCTTGAAAAATATTTTTTAATAAATCCACGCCTCAGTTGGCCCTTGAAAAATATTGTTTAATAAATCCACGCCTCAGTTGGCCCTTGAAAAATATTCTTTAATAAATCCACGCCTCAGTTGGCCCTTGAAAAATATTCTTTAAAAAATCCACGCCTCAGTTGGCCCTTGAAAAATATTCTTTAATAAATCCACGCCTCAGTTGGCCCTTGAAAAATATTCTTTAATAAATCCACGCCTCATCTTGAAAAAATATTCTTTAATAAATCCACGCCTCATCTTTGGCCCTTGAAAAAACATTCTTTTAATAAATCCACGCCTCAGTTGGCCCTTGAAAAATATTCTTTAATAAATCCACGCCTCATCTTTTGGCCCTTGAAAAATATTTTTTAATAAATCCACGCCTCATCTTGGCCCTTGAAAAATATTCTTTAATAAATCCACGCCTCATCTTTTGGCCCTTGAAAAAAATGTTTTTAATAAATCCACGCCTCATCTTTTGCCCTTGAAAAATATTCTTTAATAAATCCACGCCTCATCTTTTGCCCTTGAAAAAACATTATTTTAATAAATCCACGCCTCATCTTTGGCCCTTGAAAAAATATTCTTTAATAAATCCACGCCTCGGTTGGCCCTTGAAAATTATTCTTTAATAAATCCCCGCCTCGGAATGGCTTTGGAAAAAATATTCTTTAATAAATCCACGCCTCCTTTTGCCCTTGAAAAATATTCTTTAATAAATCCACGCCTCATTTTGCCCTAGAAAAATATTCTTTAATAAATCCACGCCTCAGTTGGCCCTTGAAAAATATTCTTTAATAAATCCACGCCTCAGTTGGCCCTTGAAAAATATTCTTTAATAAATCCACGTCTCTGTTGGCCCTTGAAAAATATTCTTTAATAAATCCACACGTCTCTGTTGGCCCTTGAAAAAATATTCTTTAATAAATCCACGCCTCAGTTGGCCCTTGAAAAATATTCTTTAATAAATCCACGCCTCAGTTGGCCCTTAAAAAATATTCTTTAATAAATCCACGCATCAGTTGGCCCTTGAAAAATATTCTTTAATAAATCCACGCCTCAGTTGGCCCTTGAAAAATATTTTTTAATAAATCCACGCCTATATTCCAATAAATCCATACATGTATGTTGGCCCTTGAAAAATATTCTTTAATAAATCCACGCCTCAGAATTTGCCCTTGCAAAAATATTCTTTAATAAATCCACGCCTCAGTTGGCCCTTGAAAAATATTCTTTAATAAATCCACGCCTCAGTTGGCCCTTGAAAAATATTCTTTAATGAATCCACGCCTCAGTTGGCCCTTGAAAAATATTTTTTAAATCCATTACACCGTAAAACAATAACAACAAAATATAATAAAAAAATTAAGTGAACAAAAATTAACAAAAAAATCGTTCAAATCGCAAAAAAGGTGATTTTCAATACCATTTTTGGCCATCAAAAATCAATTTGAAACCTTAAACCAAATTTAAAAATAAAAGTGTAGGTTGAAAAATATTCGTTATAAATCCAGTTGTTGTTGTGGTTTATTGAAAAATTTTTTTTACAATGAAAGTTCAACATAACAATTGGCCCTTAAAAAAAATTTTTACAAAAACAAATAAAATGTTAAAAAATATTCAGGTTTAATAAATAAAAAAACAAATTGAAAAATATTCTGCAATAAATCAAAGTGTGCTTGCCAAAAATATTCTTGCCAATAAATTGAGAATTATGGAATTTTGCCCTTGAAAAATAGTATTAAATATAATAATAAAACAAAAAATAACTAAATAAAATTATTAAAAAAATAATTTATTAAATAAAAAAGATTTAATATTTTTTGCACAACATTATTTACATGAAAAATATTCGATTTTAAATTTCCATTCACTCAGTTGGCCCTTGAAAAATATTCGCAAAAGAAATAAATAAATAAAAAAATATTTTAATAAATCCACGCCTATTGGCCCTTAAAAAAATTTATTTACATATATACGCCTACAGTTGGCCCTTGAAAAATATTCTTTAATAAATCCACGCCTCAGTTGGCCCTTGAAAAATATTCTTTAATAAATCCACGCCTCAGTTGGCCCTTGAAAAATATTATTTAATAAATCCACGCCTCAGTTGGCCCTTGAAAAATATTCTTTAAAAATAATAAAAAATCCACGCCTCAGTTGGCCCTTGAAAAATATTCTTTACCAAATCCACGCCACAGTTGGCCCTTGAAAAATATTCTTTAATAAATCCACGCCTCAGTTGGCCCTTGAAAAATATTCTTTAATAAATCCACGCCTCAGTTGGCCCTTGAAAAAATATTCTTTAATAAATCCACGCCTCAGTTGGCCCTTGAAAAAAATTCTTTAATAAATCCACGCCTCAGTTGGCCCTTGAAAAATATTCTTTAATAAATCCACGCCTCAGTTGGCCCTTGAAAAAAATTCTTTAATAAATCCACGCCTCAGTTGGCCCTTGAAAAAATATTCTTTAATAAATCCACGCCTCAGTTGGCCCTTGAAAAATATTCTTTAATAAATCCACGCCTCAGTTGGCCCTTGAAAAATATTCTTTAATAAATCCACGCCTCAGTTGGCCCTTGAAAAATATTCTTTAATAAATCCACGCCTCAGTTGGCCCTTGAAAAATATTCTTTAATAAATCCACGCCTCAGTTGGCCCTTGAAAAAAATTCTTTAATAAATCCACGCCTCAGTTGGCCCTTGAAAAAATATTCTTTAATAAATCCACGCCTCAGTTGGCCCTTGAAAAAATATTCTATAATAAATCCACGCCTCAGTTGGCTCTTGAAAAATATTCTTTAATAAATCCACGCCTCAGTTGGCTCTTGAAAAATATTCTTTAATAAATCCACGCCTCAGTTGGCCCTTGAAAAATATTCTTTAATAAATCCACGCCTCAGTTGGCCCTTGAAAAATATTCTTTAATAAATCCACGCCTCAGTTGGCCCTTGAAAAATATTCTTTAATAAATCCACGCCTCAGTTGGCCCTTGAAAAATATTCTTTAATAATTCCACGCCTCAGTTGGCCCTTGAAAAATATTCTTTAATAAATCCACGCCTCAGTTGGCCCTTGAAAAATATTCTTTAATAAATCCACGCCTCAGTTGGCCCTTGAAAAATATTCTTTAATAAATCCACGCCTCAGTTGGCCCTTGAAAAATATTTCTTTAATAAATCCACGCCTCAGTTGGCCCTTGAAAAATATTCTTTAATAAATCCACGCCTCAGTTGGCCCTTGAAAAATATTCTTTAATAAATCCACGCCTCAGTTGGACCTTGAAAAATATTCTTTAATAAATCCACGCCTCAGTTGGCCATTGAAAAATATTCTTTAATAAATCCACGCCTCAGTTGGACTTGAAAAATATTCTTTAATAAATCCACGCCTCAGTTGGACTTTGAAAAATATTATTTAAAAATCCACGCCTTAATCACACGTTTACAAAATATTTCTTTAAAAATTCCACGCCTCAGTTGGACTTTGAAAAATATTGTTCTTAAAAATATTCTTTTAATAATCCAGGCTCTGTTCAATCTTGAAAATTATTCCTTCAAAATTCAAAAAAAAAACAATAAGGAAAGTTCAAAAGTCGGACGGGGCCGACTATATGATACCCTTCACCACTATGGGTACATGCAAGACATGTTAATATCTACAATATCCTGTAGATATAGACATTTCGCATACATCAGTCGGGACCTAATTCAGTACTCTGTGCAAAATTTTGCTTCAATCGGACCAATATTGGGAGTTTGGTGCACAATTTACCTTAAATCGGACGAAACTATATATGGGAGCTATATCTAAATCTGAACCGATTTCAACCAAACTTCGCATTCATCAATGACCTAATTTAGTACGCGGTGCAAAATTTTGTCTCAATCGGATAAATATTGGCAGTATGTTGCTCCATTTGCATAAAATCGGACGAAACTATATATAGCATATTTAGATATAAATCTGAACCGATTCCAACAAAATTTCTCATACATCAGTCGGGACCTAATTCAGTACTCTGTGCAAAATATTGCTTTAGTCGGACCACTATTAGGAGTTTGGTGCACTATTTACATGAAATCGGACGAAACTATGCCAAATTTCATACAAATCGGATCATAAATGCGATCTGTACTTTGTTAACAAAAATACATGGACGGACATGTATAAATCGACTCAGAAAGTGATTCTATGAATATTCTCAAAAGGAACCATGTGTCTATCTCGTTTCCTTTTGCCTGTTACAAACATATGCACAAAGACATAATATCCTGTACCACAGAGTGGTGAATGGTATAAAAAAATAATCAAAAATGCAAGCCTTGGTAGGCCCTACAAAAAAATTCTTGTCGACCCTTTAAAAATATTCTTTAAAGCATGTCCACTTTAGTTGAACCTCGAAAAATATTCCTTAAAATCCACGCCTCGATTAACCTTAAAAAACAAACCTCGGTTGGACCTTGAATTCCGTTAAGATTCTTTCTTGCAACATAATCAAATTCTTCTATTTTTATACCCTCCTTATAGTATGGAGAGTATATTAATTTTGTCATTCCGTTTGTAACACATCGAAATATTCATTTCCGACACTATAAAGTATATATATTCTTGATCAGGGTAAAATTCTAAGACGATCTAGTCATGTCCGTCAGTCTGTTGTAATCACGCTATTTTCTGAAGGAATTGAGATATGGTGCTGAAATTTTGCATAGGGTTGTCATTTGTCTGCAGGCAGGTCAAGTTCGAAGATGAGATATATCGGTCCACGTTTAGGTATAGCTACCATATAAGGGTACCTCCTAATTTTAGGTATTTTGGGGTTCTTGAGCACGTTTTTCAACCGAATTCGCTGAAATTTGCTACAATGGGTTCTTATTGGGTTCCAAATGTCTCCACAAAAAATTATAAATATAGGTCCATTTTTTCTGGTAGCCCCCATATAACGGTACCCTCTAATTTGCAGTATCTTGTGGGTTTTGATCATATTTTTCAACCGAATTGACTGTAATTTAGTATTTTGAGTTCTTAATAGATACCAAAATTCTCCACGAAAAATTATGAATATAGGTCCATTTTTTCGGATAGCCCCAATATAAGGGTACCCCCAATTTTCGGTATTTTAGGGTTCTTGAGAGCGTTTTTCAACCGAATTCGCTGTAATTTGGAATTTTGAGGTCGTATATGGTAACAAATCTCCCTACCAAAAACTATTAATATTCGCCCGCTTTTTGGCGGGCGCTTTTGTATTTTTGTTAACAAAGTACAGGTCGCATTTATGATCCGATCTGGATGAAATTTGGCACAGGTCACTTAATTGGCCCAAGGACGAACCCTATTGAAATTGGAGAAAATCGGTCCACATTTAGGCATAGCTCCCATATAAGGGTACCCCCCAATTTTCGGTATTTTGGGGTTCTTGAGCGCGATTTTCAACCGAATACGCTGAAATTTGGTACACTGGGTTCTTATTGGGTACTAAATGTCCCCACAAAAAATTATAAATATAGTTCCATTTTTTCGGGTAGCCCTTATATAATGGTACCCCCAGTTTTCGGTATTTTGGGGTTCTTGGGCTCGTTTTATAACTGAATTCTCTGAAATTTTGTACATTCGGTTCTTATTGTGTACCAAATTATTCAACTAAAAATTATAAATATAGTTCCAGTTTTTCTGGTAGTCCCCATATAACGGTACTCCCAAATTTTTGGTATTTTGGGGGTTCTGATCGTATTTTTCGACCGAATTGACTTTAATTTAGTACATCGAGTTCTTATTAGGTAGCAAATATCTCCACTAAAAATAATAAATATAGGTCCACTTTTTCGGGTAGCCCCCATATAAGGGTACCCCCCAATTTTCGGTATTTTGGGGTTCTTGAACGCGTTTTTCAACCAAATTCTTTGTAATTTGGTTTTTTGTAGTCGTATATGGTAACAAACCTCCCTCCTAAAAATTACTAATATTCGCCTCCTTTTAGGGGTGGTCCCCTTATAACCACCTTTTTATACCCTTCACCGCACTGTGGTACAGGGTATTGTGTCGTTGTGCATATGTATGTAACAGGCAAAAATAATCGAGATAGACCCAAGGTTCCTTTTGTGAATATGCATAGAATCACTTTCTGAGTCGATATATGCATGTCCGTCCGTCCATGTATTTTTGTTAACAAAGTACAGATCGCATTTATGATCCGATTTGTATGAAATTTGGCATAGTTTCGTCCGATTTCATGTAAATAGTGCACCAAACTCCCAATAGTGGTCCGACTAAAGCAATATTTTTAACAGAGTACTGAATTAGGTCCCGGCTAATGTATGAGAAATTTTGTTGGAATCGGTTCAGATTTATATCTAAATATGTTATACATAGTTTCGTCCGATTTTATGTAAATGGAGCAACATACTGCCAATATTTATCCGATTGAGACAAAATTTTGCACCGCGTACTAAATTAGGTCATTGATGAATGCGAAGTTTGGTTGAAATCGGTTCAGATTTAGATATAGCTCCCATAGCTCGTTTCGTCCGATTTAAGGTAAATTGTGCACCAAACTCCCAATATTGGTCCGATTGAAGCAAAATTTTGCACAGAGTACTGAATTAGGTCCCGACTGATGTATGCGAAATGTCTATATCTACAGGATATTGTAGATATTAACATGTCTTGCATGTACCCATAGTGGTGAAGGGTATCATATAGTCGGCCATGTCCGACTTTCCTTACTGGTTTATATTACAATAGTTATCTGATTTTTACCGCGTTTTGGGCTTATCCCCATGTTTTTGCATTCCACCATAGTATATTCTGTACTCGAAATATGGAATTCTATGACGATTTAAACTAAATTAAACTATTTTAACTATTTTCTATCTATTAAGGTCCCGAATTATAGAATTAGCGGTTGAGTTTTCTTCGTCCTAGGGAAAATGTTACTTTGCTCTCCTAATTAAAGATAGACATGAAAACACTTGCGTGGGCCAAGAATTTGGAGACCTACAATAAATAACCTACCAACATAAATAATGTCACAAAGATAAAACAAAACTTTTTGACATTTATTGTGTTGTCTGTCACACTTTCAAACATGTACATGCAACTTGTATTTAATATCAATTTCGTATAACTGGAAATGTATCTCCTTCATTATGAAGCTCAAATGGGTGATGCTGGCTGACTGCTGGTGTGGAGTTGAAAACTTGTTTTAGGCCCAACCGAAACATCGATTGTTTGTTCATTTGTTTTTTTTTCATTTTCAATCGAATATACAATAACTGAAAATCAATCAAAATTTTTTGATTTAAGCGACAAACGAAATAAGTTTCGTTATTAAGATGGTGATATTTACATACCAACAAATGTATGTAAATATAACGTTGTCATGATGACCATGAAAAGGCAATTCATTAATAAAGGGACATTGAAAGATAGAATGAGATAAATGAATGTTGTTACTTTAATATGTACATATGTATGTATGTATATAGAGAGATATCTTGTTAAGCAACACCTGTTATTTATGTTGGTGATAATAAGGTGGCCGATTGAAGTTTGTTAAAATGATTTATATGGAAATTAATTAAGAGTATTGAAAGTATATATGTGTGTATGTAGAAAATTCTATTGACAAATATGCGGAAGGCTATAAATATAAATTACATATATATTGAAATACATATATACAAAGTATTAGTACATTATTAAATGTTTAAAAAATATAGAAGCTAAGAATTCATATAAAATATTTGAAAATGATTCAGCCTCATTCCGTTTACAATACGTCAAAATATTCGTCCGTCTATCTGCAGAGATGGCAATATTTATGATAGCGCTTTCACATTTTGTACATACGATGCTAACACTCCTAGGATTTTTGGTATTGAAAATGGTCCACTGTAGTCGTATAGTTAATTGCCCCCATTTTCGGCATTCTAAAGGGTGTAGGCGCTTTTATAAACGTAGGGACTGAAATTTGGTATTGCCATTCTTGGAGGGCGATATATATCTCTGCCGAAAATGTTGAATATCCCGTTCCATGTTAGGTATTTTCTGCGTTAAAATCTCTTGGTAAAAAACTATTTTTCAAAAGTTGGTTTGTATTTTGATGGTCCTAGGCGTATTTTTAAATTTCCAAATGGCTCTAATGTGGCTTCCCGTTTTCTTGGTGGGTAAAAAGTTTATTTGCAAAAATATTTCAATTGAGTCGTTTGTTTTGAAAGTGGTTTAAGTCCATTTTAGGTTTTGATACAAATCTTGGTTTTCTGAAAAGCTAACAAAAACATTTTACGTTATTAATGTCCACAAAGCCACAAAAAAATAATACCACTTAAAACTATTTTCGTAACAAATCAAATCCAAAACTTTGAATAAATCAACATAAGAAAAAATGGACTTAAACCATTTTCAAAATAAACGACTCTATTAAGGTCCAAGTGGCTGTAAATCGGTATTTCGGATTCTTTGTAGGTGAATACTTTTTCGCAGAAATTTTTCAATATATGTTCATGTTTTGTTATAGCCACGATTGTACCCTAAAAATTCCTGAATCCTAAAAAATATTCATAACAAAATTTATGTCTCCACGTCTTTGTTGACCCTTGGAAAAATATTTTTTAAAAAACCCACGCCTTGGTTGGCCCTTGAAAAAATATTTTTTCTAAAAAATCCAGGCCTTGGATGGCCCCCGAAAAAATATTCTTTAAAAAATTCACGCCTTGAAAAAACATGAACCCTCAAAAAACCTTACATCTTGAAACGCCTCGATTACACATTAAACAAATATTCCTTAAATATGGGGATTCCGATTTCTAGATGGGTAAACGACTTCTTCAACATTATTCCATGCTTTTTCATAACCCCCATATAAAGGTCCTGTTCCATTTTCGGTACGCTGAGCGGTACGTCCTACTTAATTGTTTTTCAACCTATTTTCATGATGGAAATTTACTACGACGTAGCTCCCGTATAAATATGGCGACCAATTTGGGTAGTTTTAAAAAGTTTGGCCTAAGCTAAATTTTGTTTTTTTTTTTTAACTTTTAGCGTGGTTGTTATTCGGCACTTGATTTCTTAGTGGGTAAAAAACTGTTTTGCTGAAAAATTTTAATATAGACCCATGTTTTGGCATAGCTCTCATGTATAGGTCACGTATTCCTTTATTGGTTCTACTGGAATTTCCCAGCCAAAGTAAATGTAATTTGGTATTCCGATTTTTAGATGGTAATAAAAGTCCCAGCTTGTCATTTTCAGTATGCTGGAAATCATAGCAGGATTTTCCATCCTGATTGTCTTTAATTTGATAGTTTCTCCGAGGATAAAAACCTCATTTCGGAAAATTACACTAACTATTTTATATATAAAATTTTTAGGTATTTTGAATGCGGACCACCTGTGAGAGGTTATAAAAAGTCCAAACCAATGGAACTTTATAGCGTTTTTTCAGCATTTTCTAATCGATGTCACTGTAATTTGTCTATCCGAATTCTAGGAGAGTAACAAATTCTACACGTTGGAAATTTTTCGAATTTTAAAACCGTAGTGACAATCCCCATTTTGGCAGGATAAACGGTTTTCCTGTAGCAAGTGTTCGATATAGATCTATGTTTTAACGAAGCCCTCATATAAGCGTCCAACTCACTTTTGTGGAATTTGTATACAGTTCAAATCGCTTAAACGACGATTAAGGGACCGGCGGAATTGGTAGCAATAAGTGATATCAATTAAATGACAGAACTTGAAGGAATTTTAAGATACCTTCGATATATACGATATGTTGTTAAAAACGATATCGTTATAACCGATTTCATCGTGTATGAATGTACATTTCTTTCAGGATACAATAACTTGTGAAAGTAGGTATATATTCTGGCATATTCTTCTTATTTTTCAATCTGCTTCCAACAGAAATATGGGTCTGACCATGAAATCTTCTTTAGAGTAGAAAAAGGTGAAGAAACAATTCCCATAAGTAGATTTCCAATTTATTGAGACTTCAAGTAAAAGATATAGAGTCGAGAAGTCAGGCATAGGGATATCCAATAATAAGGAAGTACTTTCATATGATCCCGATCCATACCTAATGACCTCTTCGCAATTGTTGTTAGCCTGCTCCTTTACTTTTCCCGATCTTTACTTTTCCTGTTTTTATAAGGCATAATACAATAAATAACATTTTATAAAATCTCAACTATGAGTAGTATTCATTGATATTAATAATCCGCCTTCTCCTATTACTCTTCGCGACATTTTGTTCAATTTTTGCAATCAAACATTTGCATTTACGATATAAAACAAGCTTCTTAACGGTATTTATTGCTGCCTCAATGCTTCAGATTCAATCATACGGAAAACCACTCACCGACTCGTGCCTACAATATCAACTGACGAATCGTCTTCGTCTATCGTCGTCGTCGCATCATCGACACCAACACTCAATGCCACCCATATTCGATTACAATTAGTTTTCCAGAAGACGTCTATGACAGGAAAGCCACAAATTTACATTTTTGCCCATGGGCAATTTCTTTACCGGTTTATGAGTTGCTGTTCCACCTTCCACTTTACCGCTATAGCTTCTAATGTAGATGATGATTCGATACTGGTTTTCTGTTTGAGTGTTATGTTTTTTATTCGATACTATTTCCTAGAGGTGTTTGTTAGAAAACATTTCTTCTGTGTGCTGCATGTATGATTTTGTTTCTATATTCTTATATAGAAATTAGTTTTTATTAAAATAATTATTTGTTTTTAATTTTATGTTTTCATGCCAGAAAGTGTGTAGTTGGTTCAAGAAAAAGGAAATGCTAATGAATTGATTGTTTCTAATCACTATTTACATTGAACAGTTTTTACTTCGGACATTCTGTGATTTATCAGTTGGTGTTATATTGGAAGCTAGTGAAGTTCACATACCACATAATGTTTGTTAAGGCCTCCATTTAAAGAGGTCTTTCCTGTCTTTTACTTGTACTGTAAGTAGAATGGGTACACATTACGGTTTGACGTACGACCATGTGTTGTGTTGTTTACAGCGAAACGAAAATTTGCCAAAAAGTGTAGATTCAATTCAATGTGCTATACAAAATTTCGTGTAAATCGCAAAAGCTGATGGGTTTCCGACGAAGATATATACAAAACGTAATACATGTCGTAGCTTTTGCCCCAGACGGACAAAGCTGTAATCTCAACCGATTTGTACCAAATATAATGGGTTTCGTCCTTGAGCCAATTAAATGAGTTATAACAAATTTCATCCAATTCGGATTATTACATTACGGAAGGACATGTATAAACCGATTATGAAAGTGAATTAAAGAAGAGAATTTGAATGATCGTCTTTTTTGAACGGCCAATACATTGGAATTGATGGGTTGTCCGTAGTACAGCTCCGACTTGGCACTCGACATATCACATTAGGAAATTTCTATACAATATTGCTCCACATTCTATATAGGTTACTGTCTAATTTTCGGTATTGTGAGGTTTCTTGGGTTTTTTCAGCTTATTTGACCGATAATAAAAATAGGACTTATTAACAGTACTGTCCGATTTTCGGCATTTTTAGGGTTTTGGAATTTTTGGATCACCTTTTGACCTGTTGGTGTAGACTACATTTTGCAAGTGACATCGAATGATAAAAACTTTGCCGACGTTAATGTTCATACTAACCATGGTTATGCCTCGTCGTATGATAACGGTATAACAACAGCCTCTCTGAGTTTGGGCACCGCAGCTGCTAAAAATTCCAATTCCTATTTGAATAAAAACATCTCCAGTTCACGTTCCTTGCTCAATTCGGTCAAGCCATTGTCGACATCGAATAGCAGCTTAAATTCATATCCCAGTTCGACGGCGACAACACCGAATGCAGCTGCCATGGCCGCCATTGTATCGCGTAGTAGTTCGTTGCGTGAACAGGAGCGAAAATCACGTACACGTTCGCGTTCACGTACAGCAGCTCAACGATCTCTCAGTGCCTCATCGGAGAAGAGTGAAGGTTATGAAGTACGTTTTTTGGGGGCCTGGATGGGGATACGATTTTGAAAATGGCAAAACTTGTTGTTGTTGCTTTTTTAATTAATTAATTCGATTGATACATAAGAGACTCCTCTGAAGCCTTTCAGTCATCTCAAATATATTAAATAATACATATATTTGAGAAGGTCCCTCTGAGGACATATTTTATTGAAAACTCATCTGAATTATTGAAGTAGAGATTGTCTTCTAGTTTCGTGAACTTCAAGAAAAATTCTCGCATTTTTTGAGAAGGATCCTCAGAGGTCCTCTAAAAAATCCGACATCTCTTCTAGGTTATCTATATCTTAATGTTTTCCTGGTATTCTAAGCCTATCCGACCTATTCGATTGCTTCAACCCTAAAAATCTTCCCTTGGTGCCCTCTTTCTATCCGCCTTGAAATCTTCCCTTCATGCATACACTATTTCTATCCATAGAAGTCCTCAAAACTATCTATTGAAGACCGCAAAAAATCTGTTTTCAAGAGGTCTATAGATCACAATATATAGTGTCCGTTAGCCCTATCCGGGGTCTTCATTCATTAAAAATGTCTACTAAAATTCCCTTGAAAAGTCTACTATAGCTCAAAATGTCTTCTCTGGCTGAACATAGGCTGGATCGACAATACAGGTCCAACATCTGTGGTACTTCTGCCACACGCTCAGATAATTTTAAAAAATATAAATTTAAACAAAAATAATGTGGGTATACAATATTCCTATAATAGATGGAGACTTATATAAGGGATAAATTAATAAATATTGGATAGAAAAAAATAAATTTGGATAGCAAAAAGACGTTAGGTTCGGTGGGGTCGATCTCTTAAAAACCAACACAACTATGTTTTCAGGGTAATGTGGCCTCAAGAGTTTGTAACGCCGCGAAATATTTGCACTACCCACCGTCATATCTCGTCCAGCTGAGTCGGCTATCCGGCTGTCCATTATAATTTGTAAACACGCTACCGACTACAGTCATGGACAATCGCCACGAAATTTTGCATGTAGGTCCGGTACTGGCCAAAGGCCATTGTTTATGGTGATGATAACTTGTTTCTGTTTTTTTTTGGTCACTCTAGAGGCCACCTCACGAAATATTACACAGATAAAGGGGTCTGACCATAAAATGATACTCTTTAACCACACTTAAGAAAGGAAATTTCGGTCTAATGTTGCGGTTACGGTCTAAACCGATGCGTATAATATTCTCTGATGATCAGATGACATTTAGGGAATGAAATGGACCGAACATTTTATTTTTACTCTAGAGGCCACTATTGTAAGCCGAACACTACAAATGTTTTGTAGTAATGGCTGAAATGTAAGATTGGATAGAAAAATGACGTTAGGATCGGTGCGGTCGATCTCTTAAAAACCAACACAACTATTTTTCAGGGTAGTGTGGCCTCAAGAGTTTGTAACGCCGCGAAATATTTTCCCTACCCACCGTCATATCTCGTCCAGCTGAGTCGGCTATCCGGCTGTCCATTATAATTTGTAAACACGCTACCGACCACTGATATGGACCAATCGCCACGAAATTTTGCATGTAGGTCCGGTACTGGCCAAAGGCCATTGTTTATGGTGATGATAACGTGTTTCTGTTTTTTGGTCACTCTAGAGGCCAACTCACGAAATATTACACAGATAAAGGGGTCTGACCATAAAATGATACTCTTTAACCACACTTAAGAACGGAAATTTCGGTCTAATGTTGCGGTTATGGTCTAACCGCATGATGCGATGCGTATGATATTCTCTGATGATCAGATGATATTTAGGGAATGAAATGGACCGAACATTTTATTTTTATTCTAGAGGCCACTATGGTAAGCCGAACACTACAAATGTTTTGTAGTAATGGCTGAAATGTTCACTCCGTGAAAACATGATACCGCAAAAGGTGGCAGGGTAAGAAAGAGGAGCTGTTGACCTCTAATCGGACAAGAGGGTGTAAACATCACGAAATATTGCCCAGGCTCGTTATATAGATCTACAAAATATTAGAGTTCAGCGGTAGTTGTGTAGAGTATCATATGGACTCATTCTCTCCACGAACCTTTAATGCAAAATTACAGACAGCTTACTTCGGTAAGCAATGTGGCAAAAGATTATTTAAATTGTTCTATATTGACCATATTACAGCCACTTCGATGGGAAAATGCACCTATCTCAATTGAAGCACCTAAAATGGAGCGAGACCTTTTATGGGGGCTATGTCAGAACATAGACCTCCAAGAACATTATATTTTGGCTATACCACAACGAGGACCGATATTGCCCATTTGCAATAAAACCCAGTAAGGAAAGTAATAAAGTCGGACGGGGCCGACTTTTGGGGATAAATGACAAAGTCTTCCTAACAGACGTCCCATTTTTAAAGGGACATTACATAAAATTGGATGAACTGAAATATGTGATCATTATCTAACTAATAATAATTTAATTGAAATATATTTCAATTTTTCTGCGATACAGTTGTATGGGTATACAACATCGACAAAATTTAAATTATCTTCGTAGGACCGATATGGAAAATCCAAACAGGGCGTTTTATTTATAGAAAACCCAATAAGGGAGGTTTATTTTTAGTAGTGGTGGAATTTTAATATTTTGGTTTTATTCTGCAAATTTCTATTTATAGAAGACCTCCATACCTCCACTTTAAACCTAACCACCACTGGAACACACTCATCGCCATTATCAGAATTTTAATTTATTTATAAGTTCAATACATTAACACAATTCAAAGGCTACGCTCGTTATGACAACAACAAATTACTGGCATTAATTAATAACGAATGTCGCTCCCCAGTCATTCGTTACTTCGTTCGTTAAGAATTTTTTAGGTTGCAACTAAAATAAGAAGCAAAAAAATGAAAATATGTTGAACATTCTTGTGTTTGGTCCGTTGTTGGCTAGTTGCCTAACCGACTGATTGGTCAGGTTGACCATAATCGATGTACAAGGAGTGGAGTGGACTGACTGACTATGCAAGTACTAGTTACTGTTTTTGTTGTTGTTATAACAAAAAAGAAAAACCACGTTAACTAGTTTTAGAAGCTGTTTAAATGGCCACTGGCATGAACGCATTTAAAGTGGGTCTCTGACAAATCTTTTAAAAAAGAAAAAAAAAAATGCTGCGGATTTCTATATATCGGTCCAAAAGAAGTATGCCAGGCTTCGAACAAGCTGGGGACAAAATAACAACTACATATGCATTTATTCACCTGATTTGTAGTGTACCTTTTGTTGGTAACTGTAATTGACAACTACTTTAGAGAAAAATCAAACAAAACCAATGTGTTTTTATGGCTCATCGGTGATATATAAGAGTGGGCAGATATAAATTATAGAAAACATTGCATTTTAAAATATTTAAGATATCATTTGTAATGGATATACAAATTTCCAATAAGATTCTCACAACATTCACCACCTCAGAATATTCAGCGCAGACTCCATGAAATGTGTATATATTCTATATCATTATTTTTCCGACCCGATCATAGCCGTGGATTTTTTAAATAAAATTTTTTGAGGGCGTAGATTCTTTAAATAATAATTTTCTGAGCCTATCATAGGAGTTCGTACCATAGGCGTGGATTTTTTAAATAATACTTTTTCCCAACCTATCATAGCCGTGGATTTGTTAAATAATACTTTTTTCCAACCTATCATAGGCGCCGATTTTTTAAATAAAATTTAAAATTTAAATTTTTTTCAGTTACATTTTCCAAACCTATCATAGGCGTGGATTTTTTTTAAGTTACATTTTTCCAAACCTATCAAAGGCGTGGATTTTTTAAGTTATACTTTTCCAAACCTATCATAGGCGTGGATTTTTTTAAGTTACATTTTTCCAAAACTATCAAAGGCGTGGATTTTTTAAATAATACTTTTTCCCAACCTATCATAGGAGTGGATTTTTTTAAGTTACATTTTTCCAAAACTATCAAAGGCGTGGATTTTTTAAATAATACTTTATCCGATCTGGATGAAATTTGGCACAGGTCACTGTGCATATGTTTGTGGCCGAGATAGACCCATGGTTCCTTTTGGAATATGCATAGAATCACTTTCTATTGAAATTGTCCATGTATTTTTGAAAATACGTATTTATGTCCACGAAATTTAGGCATAGCTCCCTATTGAAATTAACGTTTAGGCATAGCTCCCCCCCAATTTTCGGTATTTTGGAGTTCTTGAGCGCGATTTTCAACCGAATACGCTGAAATTTGGTACACTGGGTTCTTATTGGGTACTAAATGTCCCCACAAAAAATTATAAATATAGGTCCATTTTTTCGGGTAGCCCTTATATAAAGGTACCCCCAGTTTTCGGTATTTTGGGGTTCTTGGGCTCGTTTTATAACTGAATTCTCTGAAATTTTGTACATTCGGTTCTTATTGTGTACCAAATTATTCCACTAAAAATTATAAATATAGTTCCAGTTTTTCTGGTAGTCCCCATATAACGGTACTCCCAAATTTTTGGTATTTTGGGGGTTCTGATCGTATTTTTCGACCGAATTGACTTTAATTTAGTACATCGAGTTCTTATTAGGTAGCAAATATCTCCACTAAAAATAATAAATATAGGTCCACTTTTTCGGGTAGCCCCCATATAAGGGTACCCCCCCCAATTTTCGGTATTTTGGGGTTCTTGAACGCGTTTTTCAACCAAATTCTTTGTAATTTGGTTTTTTGTAGTCGTATATGGTAACAAACCTCCCTCCTAAAAATTACTAATATTCGCCTCCTTTTAGGGGTGGTCCCCTTATAACCACCTTTTTATACCCTTCACCGCACTGTGGTACAGGGTATTGTGTCGTTGTGCATATGTATGTAACAGGCAAAAATAATCGAGATAGACCCATGGTTCCTTTTGTGAATATGCATAGAATCACTTTCTGAGTCGATATATGCATGTCCGTCCGTCCGTCCATGTATTTTTGTTAACAAAGTACAGATCGCATTTATGATCCGATTTGTATGAAATTTGGCATAGTTTCGTCCGATTTCATGTAAATAGTGCACCAAACTCCCAATAGTGGTCCGACTAAAGCAATATTTTGCACAGAGTACTGAATTAGGTCCCGACTGATGTATGAGAAATTTTGTTGGAATCGGTTCAGATTTATATCTAAATATGCTATATATAGTTTCGTCCGATTTTATGTAAATGGAGCAACATACTGCCAATATTTATCCGATTGAGACAAAATTTTGCACCGCGTACTAAATTAGGTCATTGATGAATGCGAAGTTTTGTTGAAATCGGTTCAGATTTAGATATAGCTCCCATATATAGTTTCGTCCGATTTAAGGTAAATTGTGCACCAAACTCCCAATATTGGTCCGATTGAAGCAACAACTTTTTTTAAATGAAAATTATACTTTTCGAAAAACCGAATAAAATAATAAATAACAAGATTTTCCATTAAAATAAATCTGTTACAACAACAAATTACAAATAAAGCAATTCATAACCATGAAAAACCACTTCGTATAACCGCCACTAACAACAACACCATCATCATCTCCGTCGTCGTTGTCAACTACCACCATTAACCAAACGTATAGCGGGAAACTTCCTGATTTATTACAATTAAATTCTTCTTTGTTTAATGTTGTTGTTGTTTTAATAAACACAGATAAATGTCATAGCCATAGATGAGATACCCAGGCACAGGCACAGCCTATTGCGGTCTAACCAGTCCGTTTTGCGAGAAAAACCAGCCGACAACAAAAATTTAGTCCATCCAGAAACAAAAATAATAAAATATGTGGTGAAACCAGTGGCACTGGTAATAAGTGTGTAATTGCTAGTGAAGAAAAAAAAACAACATCGAACTTCATTAAACTCCAAAGAATAAAAAAAACTAAAAATACGACAACAGTCTTCATAAAACTCAAGAAATATATCCATATAGCCAGTACGAGTACAGGTCTTCGCACACGTTGGTCTATTGATGCTGCTACGCCAGCTGGAGCTGCTGCTGCTGTCAAAGTCGTCTCATAAAAATGGAAGAAGATGTTTTAAATGCCTTACAGAGCCGCACAGCCTATTTACCGGGAAGTTTTGATCGTGATGGCAAAATCATTTTCATTGTCAATGTAATCAACGATCTACAAAGTTGGCAGCGTAAATGTTTGGAACTATCGGCTGCGTATTTGCGACGATCACTAAGGTAAGTGGTAACGCACACTAATACACTTGCAAATTTTATGTTGTTTGGTGACGATAAAATAGTATTTATCATTCATTATACAAATTAGAAATTTGAAAATCAACAATAACAACAACATTTTTAATGGATAATCATTAAATTGGGTTTTACATAAACTGTTGTTGATTGTTAGTTTGTAAAATGGTGCGGGGATCAGGGGTTTGAAATTGAATATTTAATTTCTAAACAAGTATGACGGTTTTAACATGACAACAAGTCAAACACATTAACATGCTTAAAGTTCGAACTCTCCGAAATCGTTACAACGTTCGCACACATTTGACACATTTAACACTATGGAATTTTGTCGATATTAATGGGGCGATATTCAAAAAATCTAAAATCGATCAGGGCTTCCATGAAAGAGTCAAAACTCTAGTAGTCGAAACAGTCCAGTTGTTGACAGTAGAGATCTGGAAGCAACTCATAATAAATAATTCACTTCCATGTTGCTGAAGAGCATTCTTTTGAAAAACTCAAAAATCAAATGTTCGCGAATTCTCGCGAGCACAAACAACGTCGGAATGTGTGTGTAGCAGAAAGTGTGTGGAATAACAAAACATATGCCCAACAACTATTGAGTTCGCGAACGTTTGTTGTTATTGTTGTTGCCGTTTTGAGCATTCGCGAGAATTCGGGAATGTTTGTTTTCATTCGTGAAAGAATGTCAGAAAGAGTTTCAACCACCAAACGAAACGAACGAACGTTGTTGTGTGCTCTCACTCGTTCGTTACGTGTGTGCGACCATTCTTTGGCGAATGCTCGTTTGGTAAAGAATTTATCTCCATAAATTCATTCTTAAAATGAGCGCAAAACGAAAAGAATGTATTTTGAATCATTCGCGAGCTCACATTTTTGCGCACCCTGCACAAAAGTCTGGGTTCATTTGACCATCCAAATATTGACCGATTATCATGGAAACAGCTATGCTTGTTCCTTATTCAGATCCCTTCCGCCGTGTAAATTTTTGTAATGTTCGGACTATAATTGTGGCACCTTGTGCGAACAAGAAAAAAAAAAACAAAAATAAAGTGTTTGGTCCATTTCATTTCCATCGGATCATTGCAAAAAACTATAGGGGTCAACTTTGACCAGAACCGGTTCTACATACCAATTGTGACGATTGACCCATAATCGTGACCTGTACTTTCTTTACCAATTATGATGGGCAGGCGGACGGATACACATGTCTAGATCGACTCAGCTAGTCAAAATATGACGATATATTAAAAGGTGGGTCTAGGAATAATATTTCGCGGCGTTACATACTTTTGGGGTCACACAAAGCTATAATACCCTTAAAACATAGTTGCATAAGGTAAGGTACATCCTTTTCAGTTGGATTAGGGACTATGTCAAAACATGGATCGATAATGATCAGATAATTGGTTACGCAGATTAATGACAGCCTTCAAAATTGCGAAATGCCAAATTAGAGCCTGAAGGAAAATGAGACTATAAGCCCCAAAAACTTTGAACATTGGGGGCTATGTCAAACCTATAATGATCGGTTTCTACGCCTCCAAAAACTCCGAAATGTTGTAAATGTTCTTATGTGAAATTATTTTAAGGGCGTGATTTTAGATTTGGTGTTTCAAAATATTGTTCTAATGTGAATGTTTTTTCCTCTGCTTTTTCTTTGGTGTTTTTTGTAAAAATATAGCTTATGTCTGTGGATAAAATGTGTTCTTATATCCCTTTCAGATCCAAAGGCATTAAGAATTCCTCTATTAAGAATTGTAGAAAAAATGAAACAGGAGCCACATGTTAAGTTCGTTCTCAGTTTATTGTTTTCAATGTTCTTAAGGGAAAACAAAGTAATACTAAAGCAATGACAATTATTAACATTTTATACTAACTTCTTTTAAAAATTGTCAGCTCTCACAATTGATTTAGCTCTGAGTCTGAATGAGGCATATGCGTTAATAATTAAAAAAAAACTATAATGAATACCTATAATAGCAGTATTATGACCAATATGTTTTATAAAAAATCTAAAATTTTATATAAGAAAAAAATTAATAAAGTTTTATTATATATTTTTACTAGCAGGACCCGTGGCGCTTCGCTGCCCCTGAATATTGAATTTTTATATGCTCGTATTAACAATACAGAAATGTGTGAAGAAGTTATTGAATTTTTCGCTGTTTTCTGTAATGGCGGTAATTCTTGTTTCCTTTGAAACTAAGAAAAAGATGTTTGTCATATACTGAAAAAAATCATTTTTTATCTTTTATAAATTTTACACAAATTTTATTTCGTTATAAGTATGTATGTATGTATGTGCATGAAAATGAAGAGAAGACGGTTAGTATAATTAATGAACTGGTCGTTATTGTCAGTATAGATAAGCACATTTAATAGGGTAAATAACTATTTTGCACATCTTAATATCCCACTATCCGACTTATAACGTGTTTTCCAGATGAAAATATATCGTTTTATAATTAAAATCAAGGGTTATAAAGGGTGTAAGTGACATTCAATCCATTTGTTATTTATTTTTTTAAATAAATTGTTAGAGTATGTTAGGGTCTTCACTTCAAATACTATTTTCAATGAACTTATTCTCAATTAGTCCCAAACGTGCAATTTTTGTATCTATGACCAACCCTAATATTCGATATCAGGCATTGAAATTTTTTTATAAGAATAATATTGTTTTGGTATTTTTATTCAAATAAAATTTTTTCACAAACTGACAAAAATGAAAAAATTACAATGTCAATTATTTCTTTCTATTTGTATTTCAATACACATACAGTGAGTGTAATAAGTATTTTGCCTCAATACAAATTTCACAAAATTCCAATATATACGCCTAAAGCCAGCATACTAAAGATGTAAAATGAATTATGTATGATGGGATATGTTTGTGGACATATTTAGATCTTATTTCTGCAAGAATCACTGCGAAAGACCTATTGGTCACGAAGATATCGGCCAAAATCTATACCAACCCAGAAATGATTATCACAAAAAAGTATTTTGCTTTTTATTATCATTTTTGAAAAAATCATTATATAACACACGCTTTGTCTTTTTATAGTTACCATTGCGGGTAACCACATACTAAAAGCGATTTGGCGACGATTCCAATAAACCACGGCATTTTTTCGCGAATATTTTCTCACATTTACGTTCAATACATTCTCCAGCAATTTTTCATTTAATATATGGTAATTTCTCGTCCTAATCTCAAAATGAGAGTATTAGATATGGTCGTCGCGGCTTCAAAACATCCCAAATAACTTTAGAATAATAAAAAGGAGGTTTTGCAAAATATATCGCGAGGACAGGACCCCAAAAACTATTAAAACCAAAATCCGACAAACAAATTATTAAAAAAAATATCGCGAAACCCCATTTTTCAGACTTTGAAAATTTTATGGTCCATTAATTTTGATCTAGGAACCAATATATTCGATGAAAATAGCAATAAGAAGGTCAGATTCTAAGATATGAACGGTTTTGTGGCAATAGAAATACATCAAATTTCGAAAATAAATAGATCGACCAGTTTATTCACTGATGCATTTTATTCGCAACTGATGGTGTTAAACGGATGTAAAATATTGACTGTGTATTCGTCACCACCTACCACAGTTTTTTAAAACGCAATAGTATTTGACGAAGAATATGTTTTCTCCCAACTTCATGTACTGTTTGTAGTTTCTGTTGTTTTAGAACTGTTAATTTCTTTGAATCTGACCACCTTATTGCTATTTTCATCGCATATATTGGTTCCTAGATCAATATTAATGGACCATAAAGTTTTCAAAGTCTGAAAAATGGGGTTTCGCGATATTTTTTTTAATAATTTGTTTGTCGGATTTTGGTTTTAATAGTTTTTGGGGTCCTGTCCTCGCGATATATTTTGCAAAACCTCCTTTTTATTATTCTAAAGTTATTTGGGATGTTTTGAAGCCGCGACGACCATATCTAATACTCTCATTTTGAGATTAGACGAGAAATTACCATATATTAAATGAAAAATTGCTGGAGAATGTATTGAACGTAAATGTGAGAAAATATTCGCGAAAAATGCCGTGGTTTATTGGAATCGTCGCCAAATCGCTTTTAGTATGTGGTTACCCGCAATGGTAACTATAAAAAGACAAGGCGTGTGTTATATAATGATTTTTTCAAAAATGATAATAAAAAGCAAAATATTTTTTGTGATAATCATTTTTGGGTTGGTATAGATTTTGGCCGATATATTCGTGACCAATAGGTCTTTCGCAGTGATTCTTGCAGAAATAAGATCTAAATATGTCCACAAACATATCCCATCATACATAATTCATTTTACATCTTTAGTATGCTGGCTTTAGGCGTATATATTAGAATTTTGTCAAATTTATATTGAGGCAAAATACTTATTACACTCACTGTACATATTTTGTATTTTATGTATTTCAAAATATATCCTCAACGTTCCAAAATCTTCGGATGGTGCGCAATTGCAGCCATCTTTCTAAAACAAATTTGAAAGTAGCTACATGCTACTAACATACATATGTACATACATACAAACATACATTCTTTCAGAAGTATGCTTATTTTTGATGATATTACACCGCATCCACGCGAATTTTTAGGAGTTTATCTAACCTATGTTAATTCCATCGCTTGACGTACTCTTGTTAAAACTTGTTCAGTGGTTCTAAAGTCCACAAACAATATGCTTTCGATTTTCTATATACTATGTATGTATGTAGTATATGTATATGTATAGATATAAATGCATTTTCCTGTTACTTACGCCCACGTTACTCAGACATATCTTGAAGTCGGTATCTGTAACCTTTCTTAAGTTATACACAAATTACATGTTCATAATTTCTGAGGCATGAGTACGTTCGATGCTATAACTCCGCATACACGCCGAATCTTAGAGGTTTATATAACCTATGTTATTCACAGGACATGTCATGACATTCTGTGAAAGTCTCAGTAAAATCTGTCCAGCGATTTTTGAGTCTACAAACGAAATGTTTTCTGTTTTCAATATGCAGATTTTGAAAATGCAGCAGAAATTGTATTTTCCGTTGATCATACCAAGCTCGTTTTTGTATGGATGGTGTGTATTTACACCTACGTTATTCACACAAATTTTGAAGACGGTATCTGTAACCGTTCTTAAGATATACGCATATTACATGTTCCGAAATTTTGAGGTTTGTTGACTATTGACGCTATAACTCTTCATCCACGCGGAATTTTAGAAGTTTAGCTAGCCTATGTTACTTTCAGGGCATGTCATGACATACAGTGTAAATATCTCTAACATCTGTTCAGCGGTTTTAGCGTCTATCGGGAACATACACACAAACAAACAAACAAATTTGTTTCTATTTTATATATATAGATTGAGCTTTACTGAACAATGGGAGGAGAAAAAATAGGTTTTTATGTAATTCATGCTTTTTGAAACTTTTAAATCCAATTTTATGATTTCAAATTTAGACTAATAAAAGTAGGCATAGCAAAAATGTTGCCCTCATTTAAATTGTTTTTGTTGCACCGCATGAGGTAGTTTTTTTATTATGGTAATAATAAATAACTAAATAATAAACCATTTCCACAACAATACGATTATGATGATGATTGTTGTTTGGTTAACAGTAGCTGATGGAAGATTTTGTTCATATGTATTTGATGATTTCATCCATCATGTCGTTTTGGCCTGAAATAATAACAAATTAACCTCAATATAGGCATTTCAAATAAATTGAATGGGGGCTAACCTTTAAAATACCCAATGTTGGTGGTGCCTCTTATTATACTATATGTAGTAAATCGCTGAAAACTGGGGTTTTGTATAGTTCCAAGCCATGTAATTTAATTGCTATTTGATCACTTATAACAGCTTATTATTACCAATTGTTCCCGAATTTTCCTTCTATTAGAAGTTTGGCATCAATTTTTTTTAAAATCGTCGAAAACATTAAATGACAGCGATGGCAACAATTGCAATTCTTTTTCTAAGGGAGTGGGCATTATGATAGCTTTTAACCCATAATGAGTATATGATCCCCCTAAAATACTACCAATGTATACTTCGTTTGGAGTTCCTCTTAATGTTCTGCAGTCTTTAGGTACATTGATTCCTTCTTCTCTTAACATGACCAAGAGCTTATTATGCGTTATGATTTACAACATTTTGAATTGCCCATTCCGATCATTTCTTCGAAAAAGATTAATTTTTTTTAAGTTGTGCTTTCTCTTCGCCGTCATATTCACTTTCACTATTTTTCGAACTGCCATTCACATTAAAATCATCAAGTTCAAAAACACTTATATCATTGCCTTCAGATGTTCTAATTTGCTCAATACGCATTACCTTTTGCAATGGATGTAGCATTCTGTTGACTTTGAGAAAAAGGTTGAAAATAATCTAGATGCCTCCCTCTTGTTTCTCAATTCAATTGCCTTTTTTGGTGTAGATCTAATGTGCCAAATGATACTTCATTACTTGTACTTATAACCAAAGAGTTATACATCCATGACCTTAAATCTACTTAACACGTGAATTATATTTTTCCTCGCATTTGTATATTATTTGATACAGCAATGAAAAAGGTTTCAGGCCGAAGATTTTTTATAATGAAAATGTATTATCCACAATTTTTTTTTCGATGACAAATATTTATACAACGACAGATCACTAAAATAAATATATACATCAGTAAAACAAATGAAAAAGTGTTAGTAGGTGTACCCTCAGCCTATGGTTTGCGAAGGTCTTCGGAAATACTCACTGGTTTTATTGTTCGGTTTATATAAGGAATAAGTTTTTATCCAAGAGGTTTCGAATTTAATGTTGATTAAATCGGTAATACAATTCGCTTCAAATTAAATTTATATGTTTATAAAATATTGACCATTTTGTGGGGGAGGTACCAGAAGGAGAGGGCCAATGGTTCCCACCTTCGGACTTGATCTAGGCTTGGTAAAGATAATAGGTATTACAATGTTCGGACATTCCATTCCTCCTATATTGCATTTACAAATATTGAAAATTTTGACTATTTTTTTATTGGAGGTACCAGAAGGATTAGACCAATGGGTATCATCTTCGGACTTGATCTAGGTTCGGTAAAGATAATAGCTTGTACAAAATTTGGTTCACATCGGATAGTCCGTTCGCCTGATATTGGATTTATAAATATTGAAAATGTTGACCAATTGTGGAGGAGGTACCAGAAGGTCCCATTTTCAGACTTGATTTAGGCTTGGTAAAGATACTAGGTTGTACAAAGTTTGATTCAAACCAGACTGTCCATTTGCGTGATATTACATTTTGTAAATATTGAAAAAATTGACAGACATATGTCATATGTAAATCGACTCCAAATTATCTGTAACGGATTTGGTCCAATGAAACATACGGTCTAAACCTATTATTTCCATGAGGCACATTTTTGTCGTATCAAAGTGTATATTGTTAGCTAAAATGCAAAAAGGCGTAACTAACAAAAAAATTGAAAGTTGAAATTGACTTTGTCAACACATGTAGTTTATTGACATTCACAATATTCATTCAAAAAGTAAATTTTCAATTTTTTTGTTAGTTACGCCTTTTTGCATTTTAGCTAAAGATATGGGGAAATTACAAAAATCTTTTAAATTCATTGAAGCTGAGGTTTGCAAGTTTAAAACTCGCGAAATATGAACATAATGCATATAATTTAAATTCATTTCTGTAAAAAGAAGTGTTCTTTTGTGCGCAGCATCCGAATTTGTGAACGCGAACAGATTTTGAATCAGCATATTTTCCTTAACCTATGTACCAAAAATCATGAATCTGCCCTCGTATTCTTGTTCTGGTTGACGGTATACAACAGTTATACTGCCTTTTAAAAAAGGGTGAATTAATCACATAGTTCTTGGAAACAAGATTTCTATTTATCTATTCATGAACATCAAATTTACCTTGGAGGCATATATTTTGAAATTGGTAGTATAGTGAATTCTAAAGAATTTCGGCTTTATTTAAAGAAAATCTAAATATGAAAAAATACTTACTTAGTTTTTGGGCCAATGTCAATACAACTTTTTTTTTGGCAAATAGCTATTAGCTACTATAATCTAAAACATGAGAATCCCTAAGGCAATTCGTGTTTTAAGATGTCATAGTTTCTTATTAGAAACTTAAACAAATACAAGTTAATTAAGGCTACAAAACATGATTGATGATGACTGATTTATTTGCTATTTTTTCACAATTTTCATTTTCAGTGAGGTGATTTTGCAACGAGGCATTACCATAATTGTCGATGCCCAAAAGACAACGGCCCGGATAACGCGTCAGCATGCCCGTTATATTTACAATCTGTTCGATGGTCTAAAAGTCAGTCTATATCTAGTCAAATCCGAAGGATTCTGGGAGAAACATGTTGAGACCTGTACCAAAGGCCAGGGGAAGGGAGAGGTAAGACATTTAATTTACTAAAGGAAAAATCATAATATCAATAATTAAAATTGATATCAATAAAAAAATTAAAATCAAAATGATATAATCGAAAGAACTAAAAAAATTATTTGAATAATATTTTAACCTAAAACGTCATAAAACTAAATGTATAATGTTTGTTGTTATTGTTTTCAGCCCATTGTCTTGTCAAAGGCCCGTTTACCAAAATTCTTTGATTTGTCTTCACTGCCCGAAGAGCTGGGCGGTACACTGCAATTCAATTATGATTTGTGGTTACAGCAGAGGAAGGTGAGTTTGCTTGTATTTTTTCTTGTAATAATGATGATCATAATGACATACATACGATATTTTTGTATACAATGCATTGAATAATATTAAATGTGTCATCTTTTTCCGTTTTTGTTTTTCGTCTCACCCCCAACCAATGCCAGACGGTGGAAGAGTTCATTAAATTTTATGACGATTGCCTTAAATCCATGGAAAATTATCACAAACTGTTGCAGGGCAATAAATCAATACGGCCAACGGAAGCGGATGTTGAGCTTAAGAAAAATGCCCAACAACATGCGACAGTGCAGTGCAACATCGAAACGGTCATTGCAATGGGTAAGTGTGTGTGTGTGCCACACGACACTATTTCCCACTATTATTAAATTGTGATAATTGTTTGTGTGTTTTTTTTTTGGTATTATGACTATTACAATACAGTTATGCTGTGGGCCATTTGGCGGATACGAATGAGTTTGTATAAATACATTAACTTAAATGGGTCGTTTTTCTTGTTGGTCTAATGATCTAACTAGGCTGTTAATTGAATTTTCTTTTCTTTTATGTTTTTTGGCTAGAAATAGAACACAATTTCCGTTAGAAAAATATTTTCTAAAAATAAAACCAAAAATTCTAATTTCATATTATAGGAATGCTATGGTGCTTGTCTCTTAAGTCTTTTGTTTTCTGTAGATTGACTACAAGCCAGAAGCGAAGCCGACTTCAAAATAGAATTCGGATGCAAACGTAATAATATATATATATATATATATATATATATGAAGGTAGCCCGACGATAAGTATATTGTTGAATTTTAATTCGAGGGCTAGACACTAAGTATTACCTATCCAAAATTTCCATTGAAAAATTTTACATCCATTGAAAATATTTGTTAATAAATTCACTCCTCTTTTAGAATTTGAATAAAATATTCTTTCTCTTTTTGATTTTTCTTTTTTCTTTTAGATTTTGAATAAAATATTTTTTATTAATCCAATTAAATTAAAAATCCTTTAATAAATCCAATCCTCCTTTAGATTAAAAAAAATCCTTTAAAAAATCCACTCCTCTTTTAGATTTTGAATAAAATATCCTTTAATAAATCCACTCCTCTTTAGAATTTGAATTCAAGAATTAACCCGAATAGAGCTGTAATTATTTTTTTTTCCGAATTGTGAGACGAAAGTTTCAGCGTCTCTAGATTGTGTGCCACTGAATTAAAAAATTTGATTTTTTCATATCTGGATAATCGACAGTATAAATTTTTGGGCTGTGGCCTTATGCTCACACTGGCACTGCTCGGTTACAGGTTTTTATACCCTTCACCACACTGTGGTACAGGGTATTATGTCTTTGTGCATATGTTTGTAACAGGCAAAAATAATCGAGATAGACCCATGGTTCCTTTTGAGAATATGCATAGAATCACTTTCTGTGTCGATTTATGCATGTCCGTCCATGTATTTTTGTTAACAAAGTACAGTTCGCATTTATGATCCGATTTGGATGAAATTTGGCACAGGTCTCTTAATTGGCCCAAGGACGAACCCTATTGAAATTGGGAAAAATCGGTTCAGATTTAGATATAGCTCCCATATATATTTTCGTCCGATTTAAAGTAAATCGTGTACCAAAATTCCTATATATCTTTCGATTTGCACGAAAGTCCCGTACCAAAGTCCCGATATATATTTCGGTTTGCACGAAATTTGGCATAGCGTAATCAATTAGGTCTAGAATGATGTGTGTTAAGTTTCCTGAAAATCGGTTCAGATTTAGATATAGCTCCCATATATATCTTCGTCCGATTTTAGATAAATGGTGTACCAAAGCCCCTATATCTTTCGATTTGCACGAAATTTGGCATAGCGTAATGAATTAGGTCTAGAATGATGTGTATTAAGTTTCCTGAAAATCGATTCAGATTTAGATATAGCTCCTATATATAGTGTCGCCCGATTTTAGGTAAATGCTCCACCAAAGTCCCTATATATCTTTCGATTTGCACGAAATTTGGTATAGCCTATTGAATTAGGTCTAAAATTATGTCTGCTACGTTTCGTGAAAATCGGTTCAGATTTAGATATAGCTCCCATATATAGTTTCGCCCGATTTTAGGTAAATGGTGCACCAATGTCCCTGAAAATCATTTGATTTGCACGAATTGTGGCATAGCGTATTGAAGTAAGTCTAGTATGACGTGTGCTAAGTTTCGTGAAAATCGGTTCAGATTTAGATATAGCTTCCATATATAGTTTCGCCCGATTTTATGTAAATGGTCTACGAAAGTCCCTGAAAATCATTTTATTTGCACGAATTTTGGCACAGCGTATTGAATTAAGTATAGAATGGCGTGTGCTAAGTTTCGTGAAAATCGGTTCAGATTTAGATATAGCTCCCATATATAGTTTCGCCCGTTTTTAGGTAAATGGTCTACGAAAGTCCCTATATATCTTTCGATTTGCACGAAATTTGGTATAACCTACTGAATTAGGTCTTGAATGATGTGTGCTAAGTTTCGTGAAAATCGGTTCAGATTTAGATATAGCTCCCATATATATTTTCGTCCGATTTAAGGTAAATGAGGTACTAAAGTCCATATATATCTTTCGATTTGCACGAAATTTGGTATAGCCTACTGAATTAGGTCTAGAACGATGTGTGCTAAGTTTCGTGAAAATCGGTTCAGATTTAGATATAGCTCCCATATATAGTTTCGCCCGATTTTAGGTAAATGGTGCACCAAAGTCCCTGAAAATCATTTGATTTGCACGAATTTCGGCATAGCGTATTGAATTAAGTCTAGAATGACGTGTGCTATGTTTCGTGAAAATCGGTTCAGATTTAGATATAGCTCCCATATATAGTTTCCCCCGATTTAAGGTAAATGGTGTACCAAAGTCCCTATATATTGTTCGATTTGCACGAAATTTGGCATAACCTACTGAATTAGGTCTAGAATGATGTGTGCTAAGTTTCGTGAAAATCGGTTCAGATTTACATATAGCTCCCATACATAGTTTTGCCCGATTTTAGGAAAATGGTGCACCAATGTCCCTGAAAATCATTTGATTTGAACGAATTGTGGCATAGCGTATTGAATTAAGTCTAGAATGACGTGTGCTAAGTTTCGTGAAAATCGGTTCAGATTTAGATATAGCTTCCATATATAGTTTCGGTCGATTTTAGGTCAATGGTGCACCAAAGTCCCTTTTTATCGGGATGAATTTTGGTATAGCGTACTAAATTAAGTCTAGAATGATGTGTGCTAAGTTTCGTTAAAATCGGTTGAGATTTGGATATAGCTTCCATAAATAGTTTCGTCCGATGTTAGGTAAATGGTGCACCAAAGTCTCTGAAAAGTATTCGATTTGCGTGAATTTTGGCATAGCGTATTGAATTAAGTCTAGAATGATGTGTACACCTCCTAAATATATTTTCGTCCGATTTTAAGTAAATTGTGCACTTAAAATCCACAGCTAGGCCGATAGACACAACGCACTGAAATTAATATAAATTAATCTCTGGCAAGTTTGCTTCAAATCGGTTCATATATAGATATATCGTAGCTTCCATACATAATTTCGACTTATTTATGTTTACTGTACACCAAATTATCAATAGGTGTCTGATTGAGATTAAATTTTAAACAGTGCAGGTTCCAGAAAGATATAATAATCACATATTTAAGTTCGTTCAATTTCATGTCAAAATTCCTTCAAAAAGGCGTCGACTTGTCGGATACATATGTAGAATCTACCCAACGTGGTGAAGGGTATCATATAGTCGGCCCAGTCCGACTTTACTACTTTCCTTACTGTTTTTTTTTTGAATTGTGGGACGAAACTTTCAGCGTCTCTAGATTGTGGGCCATTGAATTCAAAAATTTGATTTGTATCCTTTTTCTTATCAGGATAATCGGCAGTATAAATTTTTGGGCTGTGGGCTTATGCTCACACTGGCACTGTTCGGTTACAGGGTTTTTAGATGATTTATTGATCGTATTATGAGTGTGACCATATGGTCACGCTAGCACAGCTCGGGTTATTTTTTAATAAAAGTGGATTTTCTAAAAAAAATAAAAAATAAATAAATAAAATTAGCGAAACTTAGGAAGTTTCGTTATAGAAATTGAAAATACTTGCCACACTTATTAAAAGCACCTCGCATTACTTGTTTCTTTTCATAATATTTGTCATCGTAATATTTAATTTTTTCCGAAATAATTAATTTTCAATCTGTTTTCACAATAATTTGTCGATTTATTTTAGCGTTTTTTTTTTCTTTGTTCAGTCAAAAGACAAAATATTTTGAAAATTTATTGAAGTCACATTTGAATTTTGAAATAAACAAATTGGATTTTCAAATTTTTCGCGCCAAATTTGCACTGTATTGTGCATAAAATGCGCAATACAGCTGCTTAACGTTTGTCATTTGGCACTTTTATAGACAAGCACACATACACACATACACATGTATTCCTATTTTTAATATTGCGGACATTTCTAAATCGTCATAGAATCAAAAAACAATCCAGAATTTATGTGCGAACATTTTTCATGGCCGCTCAAGTTGTTGTTGTTGCATATGGTATTTTTTTGGTTGCAATCAAAAATGTTTAATGGGGTGGAACGAAACACACATTTTATATTCTCTGATATTGAGTTTTTAAACATTCTCAGGATATAATTATATCATTTAATTTATATTTAAATATAAATATTCTTGATCAGAATAAAAATTCTATGTCGATTTTGAATGTTCCTCTGTTAAAATCATGCAGTGTTTAAGATATAGCTTTGACATTTTGCATATACATTGCTATTACTTCTACGAGGGTTGGTATTGCAAATGGTGTATGTCGGTCCACATTTTGGTGTATTTTGAAGTTTTTTGCGGCATTTTCCATCCAAAGTGGCTAAAACGTTGACATATCGGATTCTTGGAGGGTGCGAAACAAGGTTGCCAAAAATGTTTAATATAGGCACATATTTTGACATAATATCCTCATAATTATCCCGCCTCATTCTCGGCAGGTTTTTAGTGGCATTTTACCACCGTAGTGACTGTAATTTGACATTCCAGTTTCTTAGGGGTGTGAAAAAAGTCCATGTTTTGACATATACTCCATATCAAGATCCCGCCTCATTTTCGGTATTTCGAAAGACTTATCCGCACCACCGAAGTGACTATAATTTTGCATTCATGTTTCATGGAAGGGAAGAATCGTCTTGTTTATATTGGCTCATGTTTTGGCATATCCATCCTAATATAAAGGCCCCCCTAAATTTTTGTATTTTTAAGCATGTCTCCACCGAAGTTTCAGTAATTATTCATTACGGATTTTTTAATTTGTCATACATCCCTGAATGTTTGTTTCATGTTTGGCGGATTTACCCATTGAAGTGTCTGTAATTTGACATTGGAGGATGAAAAGACATCTTGGCAGAAAATGTTACGACTCAAATGCTGCCTAATTTTTACTATTTTGAAGGTTTTAGAAACATTTCTGCACCGGTAGTGCTATGCAGAAATTGTGTTCTTTATAGGTCCATGTTTTGACATCGCCATCGTAATATAAAGGCCTTTAGAAACTTTTGGCCACATTTGCCCACCGAAATGACTGTAATTTGACATTCCAACTTCTTGGAGGCTGAGAAATATATTTGCTGATTATTATACCCTTCACTACGCTGTGGTACAGGGTATTATGTCTTTGTGCATATGTTTGTAACAGGCAAAAGGAAACGAGATAGACCCATGGTTCCTTTTGAGAATATGCATAGAATCACTTTCTGAGTCGATTTACGCATGTCCGTCTGTCCGTCCGTCTGTCTGTCCATGTATTTTTGTGAGCAAAGTACAGGTCGCATTTATGATCCGAATTGGATCAAATTTGGCACAGCTCATTTGTTTGGCACAAGGACGAACCCTATTGAAATTGGGAAAAATCGGTCCAGATATATATATATATATATATATTCGTCCGATTTTATGTAAATGGAGCTCCCATATATATTTTCGTCCGATTTAAGGTAAATGGTGTACCAAAGGTCCTATATATCTTTCGATTGGCACGAAATTTGGTACAGCGTACTGAATTAAGTCTAGAATGATGTGTGTTAAGTTTTCTTAAAATCGGTCCAGATTTAGATATAGGTCCCATATATATATATATATATATATATATATTCGTCCGATTTTACGTAAATGGTGTACCAAAGACCCTACATATCTTCCGAAATTTGGCATAGTGTTTCTTGAAAATCGGTCCACATTTAGATATAGATCCCATATATATTTCCGTACGATTTAAGGTAAATGGTGCACCAAAGTCCCCATATATCTTTCGATTTTAAGATAGCGTTCTGAATTAAATCTAGAATGATGTGTGCAAAGTTTCGTGAAAATCGGTTCAGATGTACATACACCTCTATATATATTTCCGTCCGATTTTAAGTAAATGGTGCACTAAATATCCATAGCTTGGCCGATTGACACAACGTACTGAAGTGAAATCGGTTCAAATATAGATATAGCAAAGCTTACATATATAATTTCGAATTTAGGATACATATGCTGAATATACCCAAGTGGTGAAGGGTATCACATAGTCGGCCCAGTCCGACTTTACTACTTTCCTTACTGGTTTGTGATATAGGTTCATGTTGTGGACATACCGTAATATACAAGTCCCGACCCTATTTTTCGTATTTTGAAAATGATTAATATTGGCCCAAGTTTCGGGATAGCCCCTCTACAACGGTACTCCCCCGTATTCGGTATTTTGCGGTTGTTGGACATGTTTTTCAGTCGAATTGGCTTTATGAATATATTTTGGATTCTAATTATGCGTCAATCTCACAATCACAAATTATCAATATTGGCCCCCACATAACAGTCCTCCACTCCATTTCCGGCATCCTAGAGGTCTAAAATCAGCATTACGACGAAGACCATATATAATTATATTTACCCTCAACATCGTTATACTCTAATATACCACCACAAAATATAATTCTATGGCGGTTAGTGGAAAGCAATGACCGTGCACTAGAAGTGCAGGCAGCACAAATTTATTTCATAATTTTAATTTGACAAATGGACATTGGCATCTTTGTTTTACGTATCACAACTACGCGTCCATTCATCGATACACAACAAATTCACCACGCACACACACCACACATGAACTATATTTCACCATCAAAAATTATTCACCATTAATTTATAATTTTTTTGTTGCTAATTTCGAGGAACATTTTCAAAAATATTAAAGTCCAATTTTTTAAGCGCCCACACACATTAGAACACTATCAACAAATTTTTGTTGAACTGAATTTCACCACCACCATGCATTAGCCAGTTGCATTCACGAATAAACATATTTTTGAGGAAAATATTTGTTTCAGTCCACAGCCGAACGTCCAAGACTTTGAAACATTTAAAAGTGAAATAAAAAAAGAAAGAAAAAAATAAAATTTTTATAAGACGCAATGGAAGTCCTTAAATTTGCTGTAAATTTGTGTCAAAAGGATATCACGGCCCTTGAGGGTAGTGCAGTCCGTATTGAGTGTGAAATAGTTTGTGAGGCTGATCGTAAAATTATTTGGTATCAAAATGATCAGCCACTTGAAGAATCGGAACGCATTCAAATTCTCGCGGAAGCAAATAAAGCGGTTTTGATTATCAAGGATATTAAAAAGGACGATGCTGGCGTGTATAAAATTGTGGTTAGCAATGGTGCCGATGAAATTACCGATACTTGTAAGGTGAATGTAACAACACCTACAGAAGTTGGAGATAAATCTGAAAATAAGGAAGTAGTTGCACCAGAATGTCCTGTGGAAATAAATACCATTATAACTCCACCAACACCAGATCTAGCCAAGGGAGACAGCGTTTTTCTGGACACCAATGTGGTGGATGGTAAGACCGAGGCTGAGAATTCTGTCGAGCAAAAAGAAGTTGTGGCTGCTGCAATTTCGTCCGAACCCACCGCAACAGAATCAGTTAAGGTTGCAACGGAAAATATTGAGTGTGGCATAGAGGCTGTAGAGGCCTCAAAACAATCGGATACATCATCGGGCATAACACAAGAAAATTCGCAAAATCAAGAGGTAGCGAAAAATGAAACTGATTCCAAAGATGTCGAAGTCGTAACATCTTTAAAGGAAACCGAAAACTCTGCGCCTCAAACTGAAGATACAAAAGCAGAAAATATACCATCTGCCACAGAAACTCAAGCAACTTCTGATAAATCAACTGATGTACCTGCTTCTGATCTTAAAGGAGAAAATCCACCATCCGCCACAGAAACACAAGCATCTTCCGACAAGTCAACTGAAATACCAGCCTCTGAAGTTAAACAGGATGTGGCTACCGAAGTAAAGCCACCAGCAGTGGAACAACCAAGTGTTGAATCTTCAGAGGTAACAAAACCGACAACCTTGACAGAACAACAACAAACAACAGAGGTACCGGAAAGTCCAAAGGAGGAAAATGTAAAAGCTACAGAAGTTCCCAAATCTCAACCAGTGGAAACTCCCCAAACCGATGAAAGCAGTCAACAGCAAGCTGATAACACGAAGACCACCGATGAAATAAAATCCCTAGCAAAATCGGAACCAACTGATACTTCCCAAGATAACAATAAATCTGAAAATTCTACCAATGTAACAACAGAAACTCAAACGCCTAAGGAGGAAACTCCAAAAGTTGAAGAAACAGCCCCAGCAGATATTACCTTGGATCCATTAACCACTTTACCAGCAGATGAAACTAAAAATGAAACTTCAGATTCTAATCAGCAATCGAAGGATACACAAACTTCTGAATTACCAGCTGTAACAGATTTGCCAACAACAATAGCGGAAACTTGCCAAACGGAAGTTACATCATTGCTAACCCAGGCCTTGGGGGCCGTGGACACTAACCAACCCCCGAAGGAGTGCGGTGCTGAAGTTGAAACTCAAACACCCAAAGAAGAAACTGCACAACTTTCAGAACCTGGTACAAATATTGCATCTACTACTGATAGTTCAGCAGTACAATCAGCTGTCCCTGAAGCTCCCCAAAATCAATCGGAACAATCTGGTGATGGAGCTAAGGATACTACAACTGAAATTAAACCTTCCACTGAAGAGACAAATAAATCTGAGGAGCCAGGACTAGTGGAAACGAGTGGTGAAGTGAAACTTGAGACCCAAACTTCAACGGTGGAACCAGTGGTAGCTGACACCAATTCTGCAGGAGTTGTAGCTACAGAAGATCAAGTAAAGGTATGCGAAGCCGTTGCTCCACCAACCGATCAAGTTCCAGCAGAAATATTAGCCGAAGTTTGTCCAAAAGAAGGAACAGCATAAGGTCCCCATTTTATTAACTCTTCGATATATAAATTAACATATTTTTTATTCGACGATTTTATTAGATATAGAAATAATTCCATTGGATCCGTTCGAATTTGTATATATATAACCAAAAATATTAAAATATTTAATAAACAGATAACAGAGGACGTGTGTAATTGATTATCCCATAATACGAGGGCAGTTCGGAAAGTTCTTAGCCTAGCGCTATTTTGCTATAAACAGAAAAATTTTGTTTCGATCTGGCAACTCCTTCATTTAGAAACAGGTGTTCAAAAAAGACAAGGGAAAATTAGAAATGCGAGCTTTCATTGTAAAAAAAATTGCGGATGCGCCTGTTTCTATATGAAGGAGTTGCCAGATCGAAATAAAATTTAACATGTGTTCATAACAGAGATGGAAGTTTACAAAACACTTAGACAGAAGTCTATATCGCGCTCTCATCACATTTTTATAAACGATAAATCTAGTTATAGATGTACTACAATGCTGATATCCATTTTAACCGATGCTGATATTTGGAAGGATGAAAATTCGGATTTTTTAATTTTTTTTTTGAAAATTCGGCCATATTATAAACTGACAGTGCACTGTCAAGATTTTTTTGGAATATGTTTTGAAATACATTTGAATTTGTAGTTAACGGCCCTGCAGAAATATACAGTTCCGCTATTTTATATTTCTCCAAATTTTCTGTAATTTTGAATTTAATCTTCTAGAGTGAATATAAGTCCGATTTTATATAAATAGTCCACCGAATACACTATGTATGTCCGATTGCACAAAATTTAGCATACCGCTCTGTATAGAATCTGGAATAATGTGTGTCAAATCAGCTTTAAATTGATTCATGGCAATGATCATGACCTTGGTGGACAGTTGATATCTCCAATGCAATAAAACCATTTTTGTTCGGGTTGTGTGACATGTGGCAAAATCTTTTTTAAATCACATATTCTCAATAGCACATACTCATCAATAGTAGTGTGAGCCAGATATCCCATTTTTTGGTCATAATTAGAGCGGTGGCTTCATTAAATAAATAGTATCTCTGATTACGATTCTGCAAGGAAAATGTAAAAAAACACAAGGCTGGATCGAAAAATGCGGTCAATTTGTTTTCAAGTTGAACTGATCAAATTATTTTCGAATACATTTTGTAGAGCTATGGTCACTGATTACAAATGTGAAATCAAATTTTGAAAATCCAATAAAAAAATCCAAAATGGCGGATAAAATATAAGAAAAGAACTTAATATTTAATTTCTTGGCAATATTTAAAATAAGAATAGCCTGAAATCGTATTTTTATGTATTATGGTCTAAAAACTATGACATACCTTAATTAAATTTCGATTATAGCTCAATATCCTTAACACTAGAACGCCGAAGGCGGTCATTTTGACCGCTTTCCAATTTCAAGTACAAAAGCATCTGTGCATTTAATGACACTTTTTTTAAAATTTGGTGAATTTTTTATAATAAACGTAATTCTATGAGGTACAAAAAGTCACCATATTTAAAAAAAGTGTCATTAAATGCACAGATGCTTTTGTACTTGAAATTGGAAAGCGGTCAAAATGACCGCCTTCGGCGTTCTAGTGTTAAGCTACCAAAATAATGAGAATTCCGTTTATATGGGGTCTACCCCGAAACCTGAGTCAATGTTGATAGTTTTTGGGTACGAAGGTAAGGCTAATACCTTCCAATTTAATCATCAGTAAAAATAAGTCATTTCGTTTTCGATGCAGAGCGCATAAAACAGTGATTTTTTTGGATTTAATGACCTCTCTTCAATTACTTGAGGATTCTCGGAACCACAAATACAACAATTGTGTGTATTAACATACCCTCAGAGCGAGAAATGTAATCCATCGCTGAAGAAAATATTGTTCGAAAAATTGCCCTTCCAAAACCTGTTGTTCAAGTACCCATTTCAGGTATCTACGACGTTGCAAATGGGTCAGCTCGTATAATTTTTTGCGCGAGCTGCTCTTTATATGGACGTAGGCGTAGATCTAAATGCAAAATACGCAAAAATGTCTGATGGGGCTGTCTCATCAAACATTTTGGCGTATTCCTGAGAACGAGGAGAAATCGACACATTCGGGTCTTCGGCAACACTTTCAATTATAATTAATTGATTGTGTAAACCATAATCTCCTCCTGTGGCAGTGGCAGAGACAAAGATATCTGAATATCGGGTTCAAAATTTTTGAAAACCAGTTCTCTCTTCCTCGAAATGTATTTTTTCAAGTATTTGGCATAACTAAATATAAAACCAGTGAGCGGAGCATTATAGTCGGATGAGGCCGACCATATGATACCCTACACAACTTCCACGAAACTATAACTTTCTGTGGTTCTATATTCTGAGCTTGGGCAATATTTCGCGATATTTGCACCCTCTTGACCGACTAGAGGTCAACAAATATTACAAATGTTCAGTACAGCCCTTCTTATCACTTGTCCAGATTCCCATCACCGTGTTGTGTTGTGATGTTCGGCTGTCATATACCACTCCTCTTGAACATACTATCAACTTCTCGGATCTAGGACCTTCAGGTGTAAATATATACCCCGTAGAATACAAATTTTGTAATTTTTCACACAAAAGTCAGGATCCATTTGGCCCGATCTCTTCTACGTGCAAAAATTCGCGGTGTTTGGGTCATAATTGCGGCCTCTGGAGCGACCAGAAAAACCGACAAAAATAAAGTTTTTGGTCCATTTCATCCCCTAAATATTAACCGATCTTTTCCAAAAACAATAGGGGTCTTCATTGACCAGAACCCATCATACATGCAAAATTTCGTGAAGATTGGTATTTAACTGTGGCCTGTATCGTGTTTACAAATTATAATGGACAGACGGATGGACGGACACATGTCTAGATCGACTCAGCTAGTCGATATATGACGATCGGTATACTTAAAGGTGGGTCTAGGACCAATATTTCGCGGCGTTACAAACTTTTGGGGCTGCGCAAAGCTATAATACCCTGACAACATAGTTGTGTAGGGTATAAAAATTGAAATATGAAATATTGAAATACATAAAAATAAGGTTTTAGTGTTAAGACATAGGTAAAATTTAGAATAGACCATCAAAACGCTAAAATGACGATTTCTCGTCATTGAGGACCTCACCTAAAATCTAATGAGCAACTTTTTTTTTGTAGAATATTACGAGATCTCGCATCTTGTAATAATTGGGGTCCGGTTCAGTAACAACTAAGGGCGAAAAGGACTTACAAGGAATAGAGTTAGAATGACGAATCTTCTACAAAAAAAATCCTCATTCGATGTTACTGAAGAAATGTAATCTCCAATTATACAATTACACACAATTGGTACAAATCAAGATATCAAGCTATCTATTCATGAATAATATGGTCGACAGAAAAAAATAATAATTTCCGAACTTTGATCAATGGCAAATTTTTCCTTTAGTGGTTTTCATATATTCACCAAGGTTTTTATCCCAAATAGGAAGTATTCCACACCACCAAAATCGTTTTGTGTGTTCAAAGCACTATTTTAACTATTGCGAACTATGATGTGATTTCAACAGACGGATATTGGTAAATCGCGATAGAATTTTATTCGGATCAGGAATATACACTTTACAAGATCTCCGGTGAATGTCTTTGTGCATATGTTTGTAACAGGCAAAAGGAAACGAGATATACACATAGTTCCTTTTTAGAATATGCATAGAATCACATTTTAAGTCGATTTATACATGTCCGTCCGTCCGCTTATCTGTCTGTCTGTATGTCCATGTTAAATTGTGAGCAAAGTACAGGTCGCATTTATGATCCGAATTGGATGAAATTTGTCATAGGTCACTTATTTGGCCCAAGGACGAACCCTATTAAAATTGGGAAAAATCGGTCCAGATTTAGATTTAGCTCCCATATATATTTTCGTCCGATTTAAAGTAAATGGTGTACCAATGTCCCACATATCTTTCGATTTGCACGAAATTTGGCATAGCGTAATGAATTATGTCTAGAATGATGTGTGTTAAGTTTCCTGGAAATCGGTCCAGATTTAGATATAGCTCCCATATATATTTTCGTTCGATTTAAGGTAAATGGTGCGTCAAATTACCTAAATATCTTTCGATCTGCACGAAATTTGGCACAGCGTAATTATTTAGGTCTTAAATGATGTGTGTTAAGTTTCCAGAAAATCGGTTCAGATTTATATATAGCTCCCATATATTTTCGTCCGATTTTATGTAAATAGTGCACAAAAGTCTCTATATATTCTTCGATTTGCAGGAAATTTGACATAGCGTACTGAATTGATACTAGAATGATGTATGCAAAGTTTCATGACAATCGGTTAAGATTTAGATATAGCACCCATATATATATTATATATTCATAAAAATATAAATATTTCATTATCCGTAATGATGTGTCCAACACAAACATTGTTTATAACTTATATCTGTTTATATTGGCCAAAACAACTGGCCTTCGCAATTGACTAATAAAACTCAACTCATCTAATATAACCAAAAATAAATTGCATTTGCTTTATGACGAAGTAGGAGGTGGTGGTAATTTTTGGCATGACAAGTAAAAACAAATGCCCGCCACAGAAACGACGTCATTTAGTTTTGTGTGTGTGTGTGTTTTTTTTTTTTTTTGTTCAAAACATCTTCAGCGAATCAAGGAAATATAGGATCACAAAAATAGAATCCACAAAAATGTTTCAATCATCGTTGCATTTGTCGCATCTGTTCATTCAAGTAATTAAAATAGTTTGGCCTAGTGGGTGGATGGTTGGTGGAATTACAGGCAGGCAGTCAATTGAAAATAATTAGGAACCAATTGAATGAAACAACGAGAAAAACGATGAGGAAATAGTGAAATTGCGTTTTATATAAACAGTATGTTATGATTGGTCTAAATAAAACCAAATATTGCAATTATTTTTGGAGTCAATAAAAGCGAATGAATGAGGAAGGTAGGAAATGTAGGGCTTGTTTTTATACCCTACACAACTATGTTGTCAGGGTATTATAGCTTTGTGCAGTCCCAGCAGTTTGTAACGCCGCGAAATATTGGTCCTAGACCCACCTTTAGTCATATCTCGACTAGCTGAGTCGATCTAGACATGTGTGTCCGTGCGTCTGTCCATTATAATTTGTAAACACGATACAGTCCACAGTTATGGATCAATCTTCACCAAATTTTGCGTGGAGAGTACGTTCGGCCCAATGAAGACCCCTATTGTTTTTGGTAAAAATCGGTTAATATTGTGGGGGATGAAATGGACCAAATACTTAATTTTCGTCGGTTTTTCTGGTCGCTCCAGAGGCCGCAGTTATGGTCCGAACATCGTGGAATTTTACAGGGAGAAAAGGATCGTGCCATAGAATAAGCATGCCTGTTTTGATAAAGATCGGTCAATTTTAGCGGGTCAAATGGACCCTGACTTTTGTGTGAAAAAGTTTCCATTATTTGGTAGGAAATTAAATAGCTCCAATATAAAATTCGCAGACCTCATATAAAGCTTCATCCCTTTTATTGATATTACGGCTGTGATTTGGCACTTCGGGAACTTTTTTGTAAAAAAAAACTATGAAGAACTATTCTATGAAGAACATTTTCAATATAAGTCCATGTTTCTATACAAAGTGTATGCGTCATTTTCGGTACGTTCAAAGTTAAAGCATAATTTTCCGTCCAAGTGTATAGAGTTTGATATTCGTTTTCTTCTGGCAGCAATTTACCATGGCATGGTATCTATGTAAAACTAGCGATAGATTTTAGATAAAATATTTTGCCTGGTCGAGCTAAACGATAGTTTTAAATTTAGGTCGTCATTTGTTGTACCTTGCTGAAGATAGTAAACAATTTAGTCAGAATTTTGGACACCATACATCCACCCCTTGCGTTAGTTCGCTAAATAAAGTGGGAGAAGGGCAGCAAAATTGCTCAACCATGACACATACACTCTAACTCCAAATATCTGGTAAAAACTGTCAGTCAGCAACACTTTCTAGCTTGTTGCGTCAAACTATAACCAAAGTAAGCATTAAAAAGGCTCAAATGTCCCATGAATTTTACTTCATATCTTTCAAAAATAGCGGTTTACACCGAACATTTCCATGTAACTATTTATGTACATTTTCAAAATGTAATTGACATCTTCAGATCAATTAGTGGAACCTACTGTATAATAAAACAGCTGTGTATAGCGTGACGTATCACAGCTAATATAGCAGAGAATATTATTTATCATATTTCTTAGAAGATTTGTGAAATGAAATTATTCGCCCACTTAGAGGTCGGTCTTTGATCTTTGTGAACAGAGGCAGCGGCAAGTGTGTGAATAATAGAATGTGGACAATATGTTAACGTTTTCCAACACTGGTACGTTAGCCACCCACACGCTCAGCATCAACAACAGAAATTACGATGCTCATCGAAAAACAAAACGTTAAAAGTAAATGATATTAAAAATTAGTCATTCGACACATAATCGATTTCGAAAATTGTCATCAGTATACGTAGAGACGCCAAACCGTCAGCCATCATTTAAATTGTTTTTCTCTAAGAAAATATTAAAAAAAATATATACAAACAATGTCTTCAGAACAACACTACGATACCGATAATGATGAGGAAACCGAAATGGAAAGAAATGTCGTCAAGGAGGGAGCATCAAAAAAGGAATATCTAGAATTCTTGAAATATATTGGCGATAAAAAGGCGAAACTAGGTGAAAGTGTCAAATTCAAAACTATCATCATTGGAAAACCTGTCGTCTATATTCAGTGGCGTTTTAATGGTGAATATCTCGAAGAGGGCAACGAAAACTTTGAAATGTCCTCAAAGGGAAATCATTATATGCTAACGGTTAAGAAAATGTCGCCCGAAACCGTTGGTTGTGTAGAAGTTGTTGCCAGAAATCATGTTGGTGTTGCATGCTTTCAAGTTCAATTGGAGCTGGAAGAATAAAGGGAAGTGTATGAGTTGTTGATGGTTGATTAGTTTGTAAAAACTTGTAATTTAAATTATTTAATAAATAATTTTAATAAAATATAAACAATAAAAATTATGTGGTGTTTTTTGGAAGGGAAAGTGTAATTTGGCATAACCCGTTTTTTCGGAAACTTCCATTAAAATAATTTTAAGCAGTAAGGAAAATAGTAAAGACTAAGTGGGCCGACTATATGATACCCTTCATATAGTCGGCCATTCTATAAGCTATGCTAAATTTTGTAAATCGACTAAAAGCAAATTGAACACACGCTGTTGGGTGTGCTGCACTGTTTAAAATTTAATCTCAATCAGACAACCTTTGATTACTTGGGGTACAATTAACATGAATAGGCCGATTTGAAGGAAACTTGCCGAGATCAATTTAAATTAATTTCATTACGTTGTGTCAATCGGCCTAGCTGTGGGTCTTTAGTGCACCAATTACTTAAAATCGGACGAAAGTATAACATATAGGAACTACATGTAAATAATTAAAAAAACTTGACACACGTAAAGTTAAACTAACTTAAGTACATTCTACAAAATTGTGTGTCAATCGGCCAAACTTTGGGTCTTTAGTGCACAATTTACATTAAATTGGAAGAATATGTATATGGGATCTATATTTAAATCTGAACCTATTTTCACGAAACTTGACACACATCATTCTACACTCAATTCCGTACGCTATATCAAATTTCGTGCAGACCGAAAGATATATAGGGACTTTGGTGCACTGTTTACATAAAATCGGAGGAAGATATATATGGGAAATATATCTAAATCAGAACCGATTTTTACGAAACTTAAATCACACCACTCTAGACTTTGCAGTACGCTATGCCAAATTTCGTATAAATTGCTAAATATATAGGGACTTCGGTACACCATTTACCATAAAACGGACGAAAATATATATGGGAGCTATATCTAAATCTGAACTGTTTTTTACCAATTTCAATAGGGTTCGTCCTTGGCTAAATAATTGTGCTGTGCCAAATTTCATCCAAATCGGATCATAAATGTGCTTTGTTTACAATTTATACAACAACAACAATTTTATGTATTTATTCATAAATTGTACAACTAATTGGAATGTCTGTTTTTATAATGATCGATCAAAAAATGATATTTCTTAAAAGATATCAGTGAGTAAGAAAGAAGAGCTACTAACATTTAAGTTTTTTGAATCTACACTAATTCTATAATGTCCCTATAAAATTTCAAGTAAAAAATCTCAAGAACTCTTGAAAATATAACCGATTTATTGTGTCAGCATCAAGTGACGACAAGAGTGATTCTCAAACTTCAAAGAAGCAGTGTTTTTACGACTGGCGGGCACGATAACTCAGAAACTAATAATTCAATCGGTTCCAAATTTTGACACGTTTCTCTGGGAGTGTATATCTATCGTATGAACTAGGATAAAGTCAATCGGTGAAGAACTTCCTTATTTTTTAACTTTGTTTTTGGTAAAAAATAGGAGAATTTCAAAAAAAAAAAAAAATCAAAGGGCCGCCATTTTGTTACTTTTTTTAACGAAGTTCATACGAGAGCCAGATATGTACCCTTTTTAACACACTTGGAATTTACGGATTCCGATGTTCCAGTGAGGATTACTTTGTATCATGTTCGCCATCAATGTGGTGCAACCCCCATATGCATTTTCCAAACTTTTTCGATATAAATGCCAAATACAAGATATCAAACAAGTGTTGATACGGAATGTTTAAATTTGTATATGCCATGCCGAGGGATTGGAAGCTAAATGCACATTTTTGCGGAAAATTAACTATATAGGTACATGCTCTGATTGTTATGTTTAGTAACGGATTTTTCTCATTGGAGTGGCTGTAATATGGTATATCGGATTGCTGCTGATGAAAAAACTTATTTTCCAAAATAATTCAATAAAGGTTAATATTTTAAATGACATCTTTAATTTTCGGTATTTTGAAGTTCCTATCCAAGTTTTTCAACCTTTTTAGAAATGATATTTATCACAAAATGAGGGCTACACTAAAAATGGACCAATATTGATCCTTTTTAGTGGGAAGATTTTCTAAACATGGAGAATGCAAAATTACATCAAATAATGTAGAAAAACGTAACCAAGATCTTCAAAATATAGAAAATTGGGCTACCCTAAAAAGGACCTATATATCCCATTTTCAATACCAAACATCCTTGGAGTAGTAGCAATGTATGTGCAGAATTTCAAAATCTGACGACAGCTTCGAATTTTATTCAGATTAAGATTAAATGGGGTCTCAGGAGAATATTTGGTTGTAATGGAAACAAATTCATTATACCCTCGTGAAGGGTTTGATTGAATCCTTCGATTGCATATCGATATTAAAGGTATGGATATGATCAGTAAATAATCTCTATCCGTCACATGGACTCTTTTGGAAAAGATCGGTTAATATTTAGGGGATGAAATGGACCAAAAACTTTATTTTTGTCGGTTTTTCTGATCGCTCCAGAGGCCGCAATTATGGCCCAAACACGAATTTTTGCATGGAGAAGCGGTCAATATTTAGCGGGTCAAATGGACCCTAACTTTTGTGTGAAAATTGACAACATTTGTATTCTATAGCGTATATATTTACTACTGAAGGACGTAGACCCGAGAAGTTGATAGTATATCCAAGAGGAGGGGTTGATCTTTTAATTGATACCAATTATATTGTCGTAGGTACTCCGATGCGGGAGTTACACTTAAATATTTACAGGTGCTTACGTATTCAGATATTATTTAATAACCTAATACCACACTGGAGGGCGGAAATATAGCGCGGATCGCTTTGAAATGTTCCATGAGGTTTCAGTTATGGTCAAGGACAACGCCTAAAATGTTAGGTGATGATCAGATAATAATTTTTCGGATGAAGTGGACCGAAAACTTAATTATTTGTACTTTTCAAGTCGAAAGCCGAACATCACAACACAATCCACGGTGAAGGGAATCTGGACAAGTATGTAGAGGGGCTGTACTGATTATTAGTAACATTTTCTGACCACTAGCCAGTCAAAAGTGTGCAAATATCGCAAAATATTGCCCAATCTCAAAATATAGAACCACAGAAAGTTAGATTTTCATGGAAGTTGTGTAGGGTATCGTATGGTCGGCCCCGTCCGACTATACTGCTCCGCTCACTGGTTTTTAAAATACTTAACCATTTTTATCCAATATGCGTAGGTCCCCAAAACTACAAAATAGAAAACAAAAATAATATTCGTCAGTGAAATACATTGTATAACAAAAGATCCAAAAAATTGTCTGGCATAATAACGCCCATGCGTAATGTAGCCGTAATTTAAAGACCATTATTATGGCTATTATATTTATTATTACATGTAATTTTTGTACGCATGCGCGTAGATTTGTATTGTCTCCCAAGTACATGCGAGACATACATACGTTCACAAATACACAACTCCTCAAGTTGTTTATTGTTCTCTACAACAAATAATTAAATGACAGACAGTGTTGCCGTAGTGCGATTTCTATTTGGTCGGACGTTTTATCAAAAATTCAACTTTAATCGGTTTTAAATTATTGATTCAAGTTTAACATCTTTCCGTTGGCCCTAAGTTTCACATCTTTCCATTATATTTTTTTCTTGGCAAAAAAAAAAAAAGTTTCACCTTTTCAACAACTTCAATTTTTTGGTCGGATTTCCCGTGAAATAATTTTAATTGCTACATGGTAAGCTTTTTGGGCGCGAATTGTACAATTGCAATGCCATCAAATACCTGGCCCATTACAACTTTTTTTTAACTGACAAACAGAAAATGTGACAAGGAGAGTACTTAATAACAACATTGGCACGGGGCAATGAGGCAACAACAACACCTTAGCCATGTACATGGAGTTGATGACTTTTCATCAAATAAAAAGTGTTTTCGTTCGCGAATATAGTCAGGCATAACGTTAACCGTTCACTGCAAAACGAAGTTGCGGAGACAATGGAAACTGAACGTCAAGGTGGGCAACAGAATGGGGCCATATTTTGTGGGGTTTTTCTTAGTTTTTTTTTATTGACTGACAATTGTTGCCACACAAAAACGAGAGAAGAAAACAAAGATCGTCAGCGCGTCGCCAAACAAATTGCAAACAAGCCAACAAGCAATGAATGGTGAATGCCGCAAGGTAAATTATGTTTGAAATGGCACGCACAAAGTTGAATAGAATAGAATAACCCCCCAAAATCAAGGTAATTTTTGTTTTCTTACTTTGTTTCGTATTTTTTTGTGCAAATTCTTGGCGGTTTCTATGTTTTAGATATTATTATACATGCTTCGAAATTCCTAAAATAGCTAAAAATTATCTACATTCGTTTGGAGAGTACGAATGTGAGTCAGAAGATAATTAAGATTTCTTAATTGGATATAAGTTTCGCCAAAGCAATGTTCCAAAATAGTCATATCTTTTCAAACCATTTACATCGTTATCTCTTGTTTTATTTGCCAAAATGGTTTGTTTACTTAATTTTTTTAATGAATGAAATCGTAATAAGATCGAAAATTAAGTTAACGTGCAGGGGTTAATGATGTGGATTGTATAATAGCAATTTTGGGTATGTGAATGGCTTGTTTTTCTGAAATATACAGTAGTGGTTAAACAGAGTCAAAATTTTTTCGAAATACTCGCCTTTATACATTATGTGTCAAGTCAAAAATGGATCTCCATAATACAATTTTTGCAAATTATAGAATCAGGATTTGAAAATGTGGTAAGGTCCCCCAGAGCATCCAAATAGGATCGATAATTTTATATGGAGAATACGTTAAAATATGAACCTATATTGAAGATTTTCTGTCAGGAGACATTTTCTTCTCTTGAACTATCACCCAAAACAGTACAGGAATTTGTTAATATTCTTCTAGGAAATATTGTATCATTCAAGAATACAGAATATCAAATGACGAATATAGCAACAAATATCTGCTAAGAAGTATTTAAACCTCCAAAAACCCTTGTTACCCAATTACAGCCCGTCAAAATACCAAAAACAGGTCATAGGACCTCTGACGAAAACCGTTTCCTTTGTAGGAAGGCCCGAGGAATGGCCTTTAGATATAGCTCCCATATATAGTTTCGGCCGATTTTAGGTAAATGGTGCACCAAAGTCCCTGAAAATCATTTGATTTACACGAATTTTGGCATAGCGTATTGAATTAAGTCTAGAATGACGTGTGCTAAGTTTCGTAAAAATCGGTTCAGATTTAGATATAGTTCGCATATATACTTTCACCCGATTTAAGGTAAATGGGGTACCAAAGTCCCTATATATCTTTCGATTTGCACGAAATTTGGTATAGCCGAATGAATAAGGTCTAGAATGATATGTGCTAAGTTTCGTGAAAATCGGTTCAGATTCAGACATAGCTCCCATATATATTTTCGTACGATTTACGGTAAATGGGGTACCAAAGTCCCTATATATATTTCGATTTGCACGAAATTTGGTATAGCCTTCTGAATTAGGCCTATAATGATGTGTGCTAAGTTTCGTGAAAATCGGTTCAAATTTATATATAGCTCCCATATATATTTTCGTCCCATTTACGGTAAATGGGGTACTAAAGTCCCTATATATCTTTCGATTTGCACGAAATTTGGCATATCGTAATGAATTAGGTCTAGAATGATGTGTGTAAAATTTCTTAAAAATCGGTCCAGATTTAGATATAGCTCCCATATATATGTTCGCCCGATTTAATGTAAACGGTATACCAATGTCCCATATATATCCGTCCATTTGGGCGAAATTCAACACAGTGTACTAAATTGGGTCTAGAATGATGTATGTAAAATTTCTTGAAGGCCTATCTGACCAGATTTAGATATAGCTCCCGTATATATTTTCGTCCGATTTTATGTAAATGATGCACCAAAGTCCCTTCATATCTCTCGATTTGCACGAAATTTAGCACACATCATTCTAGACCTAATTCAGAACCAATTCAGCTATACCAAATTTCGTGCAAATCGAAAGATATATAGGGACTTTGGTACCCCATTTACCTTAAATCGGACGAAAAGGGTTCATCTATTGAATATATCCAAAGTGGTGAAGGGTATCATATAGTCGGCCCGTCCGACTTTACTACTTTCCTTACTGGTTTTACTGATCGACTTATGGGTCTCTTTATACCCTTCACCACACTGTGGTACAGGGTATTATGTCTTTGTGCATATGTTTGTAACAGGCAACAATAATCGAGCTAGACCCATGGTTCCTTTTGAGAATATACATAAAATCACTTTCTGTGTCGATGACGGCTATTTAGCAGTTGTTGCCGCCCTTTTTCTCTTTTGTAAAGGTCCGTGGGTCCTTTTGGAATTTCCAATATTTTCTCGCCCCGAGCTTCGCCTCCATTAGTCGATGAATTCTAGCCGACGTGAGTTCTGCAGTGTCCTTTGAATTCGCATTCATCAGCGTTTTATGGGTCTAATTTTTTTAGTTTACCGGACGGACCATTTTCGTCGATCACAGCAGAGTTCTTCTTTGTAGTACCTCCTGACACCTTGGATATTAGACCAACCTCCCTCAGTTAGTCTAGTGTTAGTCTCCTTCAAATTTGGATTGTCTCCGCTTTCTCTTTATATCAGCCGACTCTTCTTTCTTCAGGCCTTCAGTGCTATTTAAGGACCCAAATTCAAGTATTAACAATTCCCATTTCAATTCGCAACTGTCCAGATTATTGAGATGACCTTCTTGCACCACTTTTTACATAATCTTATTTTTGATCGTAGCCATCACCTCCTTGTGGGTTCTTTTTTTGGTTTATCGAACGCACTATTTTCGTGGATTACTGCATACCAGAGCTCTTCCTGCGCTTGAAACGACGGCCATTTATCAATTGCTGCTGCTCTTTTCCTCTTTTTGGGATTCTCGTGTTTACTCGCCTGGTGTCGGTCGTCTTCTGGATATTAGAACCAGCTTCATAGCACTCAGTCGATCGATTCTCCTGGCGGACACCTTCAACTCTTTATTGGCTTCACTTTCTCTCCGTCGTCAGACGACTCGCGTCCGGAGACCCAATACTCTCAGCCGCTTCCGAAGAAGTGGGGAAAGGTCAGGCTTATATTTTTTGAGCATAAGTATGCTGTTCGAAATTTGTTTTCCGATTCATCTTGGCCAGTTTTTATCCCGGATATCTGATTTTCTCTTTTCCCGAACAAAGCTATGTCTTTGTTCACTTCTTTTATTATATTGTCAGTCTCTTCATTCCTCCGGCATTCTAAGTCGGTTATCTTGTTCTTACTCTAGTGTTCAGACAAGGAATTTGAGTCCCCGGCTGTCTCGGAAGGGGGTTGAAATTGCTCTTTCCCTGTATTTCTTGAACTCACATCATTTTTTTTAAGTTTTCTGCTTGCTTGTAGCGATACCTTGACAACAGATGCCAAGACATCCAAATCTTTAAGATATGTTTGCCCACCATCGCAGAATGACGACGGAATGCGACTCGTGGGCAGATCAACGACACCCGCCGGTACTGAGTTCTTTAGGCTCTGCACCGTAACATTATTCTTCTGATTTCTTCCATGCTTGCTACGGAATGTCCCCGAAGTCCGTTTTGGTCGGAGGGGGGCAATATTCTAAATTTTGGCGGTAAAATTGTCCCATAACATCCTGATTTAACTGATTAAAATAGATTTGTATGATCATCCGCCACCTGGCACGTGGCCGGTAGGAGACTGAAAAATTTTCTAGATCATTGGTGGGCATAAAAATATTGAGAGTAAATGTGGTGAGCGTATCTGAGAATTCATCATTAAAACAACTGACGAAAAGGAGACACACGAGAATCAGTATTTAACATATAAAGGAGAGCTCACTAACGGTAGCGTATATGGCCAGTTTCGTCTGTCTTTCAGCAAAAACAAAAACATTAGTCCGAATGTGATAACCGAAAAATCGCACAGAGTAAGAGATACTTTTAAATGACATATATTCGACAAAAACACTGAAAGGGTTAAAAACATATAATTTTGTCTGAACATATAGAATCAATAGGTAACCTCATCGACGCTCGCAAATGTAGCGTATATAAGCGTTGACAGGTGCCCAAATAGCCAAAATTTGTCCGAGTGTGGCAAAATTAGATCACGTATATCGATATTGGGTGAAAGAATGACATGTATTGTGTTCGGTACATATTTACAGTATCTGAGTCATATAAATGCACTCACCAAGGTATTTCAATTATAGATCACGTATAGGGGATGAAAGATCTTCATGTACAATAGTGTAGACAGACCAATGACGGTTTACCCCTTCACCAGACATACATTGAATTTTTGTCTATTCGTCTCAAAGTGTAATAACCAATTTATTCCTCTAACTTGAAATATAATTTACTACCCACAATGTCAAAAGCAATTTTACCTCATTGATCTTTGAGCTGTATACCGCAGCTAAGTCTAATGTGTACTTTTCATTTCACTTAGCTGCAGCATACAACTCACAACAAGCTCTTCAAAGTTTTTCACTACTTGTTTCACGGAGTTAATAACTTAATTCCAATATTGTATTGGATTAATGTCTTAACCAAATGCAAGCTTAACTATTCTAATCATTTCCAATTTTGTCTTCCCCAAAGAAAAGAGTGAAATTATGTGAATAAAAAACTGGTATGGAAATCTAAAAAAAGAGTGGAAAAAAAGAAAGTTCAGTTACATATGCGGTTTCCTCTGGCCAAAAGGTTAATCAACAATCAATTTATTTGATTGCCATTGAAAAGTCAAACACAAACAAACACACCAACATCGACGATAAAATTAAATATTTCGTTAAACAAAATTTTTATTTTTTTTCTCATTTGAAATTCTCTTTTTGTAGGCAATCGTATTTTAACACGTTTCAATGAAATCTATGCCCCCACTGCACCATTTCCAACAACAACCGCAGCGGCAACAACAATACCTAGTGCCAATGCCAGCAGCACAACTTCAAATAAAAC
>NW_026886283.1:0-7677 GCF_032173495.1 Musca vetustissima
TTAAAATACAAAGGATTAGCCAAAAGTCATTAAAATGGTCAAAAACTCATTAAAGTATCAGTAAACAAATCGTATTACAGTAAAAAAATCGTCTGTCCGTCCGTGTATGTGTGAACACGTGCGCTTTTGTTTACAAATAGTGTGTGTGTGATCCTCCGTTCTGAGTATGGCAATTTATGTATGTGTGTGTGTGATCCTCCGTTCTGAGTATGGCAAAGTATGTGTTTGTGTGTGTGTGTGTCTCCGTTCGCGACTGTGTTAATCGACGTGTGTGGGCGCGCTCTTGACCTTGAGTATGACAATGTGTGTGCGTGTGTGTGTCCGTTCGGTTTATGAATATTAGGGATGGCAAACTATGTGGGCATGCGCGGAGCCTACCGAAATGTTTACAAGGGGAAGGGGGGACAGATATGTGGAACAAACTATAGGGAATTACAACAACAACATGGTCAGCGATAGAAATGGTCAGAGGCATGAAGAGACAGACACAGTTATGTTTATTTCTGATCATATCAATACCAATGTGTTTATGTTAAATCGAGCATCGTTGAATGTTGGGCATGCGTGGAAAGGGTGGCAAATATGTGGCAAGGGGAAAGGGGGGACAAATATGGGAAACAAACTATAAACAGCATAATGAATTTCGCAATGTTATGCAACTATGATTAGGAGTGAAAAGGGAAGAGGCAGGAACAAATATGAGTTTACGAAATGCTTGGATACAAGAGGAAACGGGGGCTGAGAGGAATATGTACGCCCTAGCTTTGAGTTTGATGTTTATTTCTGATTATATTAATACCAATGTGTTTATGTTAAATCGAGCATCGTTGAGTGTTGGGCATGCGTGGAAAGGGAGGCAAATATGTGGCAAGGGGAAAGGGGAACAGATATGTGGAACAAACTATAGGGAAAAACAACAACAACATGGTCAGCGATAGAAATGGTCAGAGGCATGAAGAGACAGGCGCAGTTATGTTTATTTCTAATCATATCAATACCAATGTGTTTATGTTAAATCGAGCATTGTTGAGTGTTGGGCATGCGCGGAGCTTACCGAAATGTTTACAAGGCGAGGGGGGAGCAAATATGGGAAGCAAACTATAGGGAATAACAACAAGAAATATTGCAAGCAATATTTTATCAATTGTATCAATACGCCCAAGTTTTGAGATTGATGGTAGTCATGTTTATTTCTGATCAAATTAATACCATTGTGTTTATGTTAAATCGAACTACGTTGAGTGTTGGGCATGCGTGGAGCTTACTGAAATGTTTACTAGCGAAAAGGGGGCACATATGGCAAGCAATCTATATGAATCATAGGGAACAACAACATGAATTCATCAATTGTATCGATAAAAATGGTCAGCGGCATTAGGGGGCGCAAAAACCAAAGAGACGAACACTTGTTGATAAGAACCATTGGGAAGAAATATATACGCAGCATAATGAATTTCGCAATGTTATGCAACTATGATTAGGAGTGAAAAGGGAAGAGGCAGAAACAAATATGTTTTTTACGAAATGTTTGGATACAAGAGGAAACGGGGAGAGGAATATGTACGCTCCTCGCTTTGTTTATATTTATATTAATACCAATGTGTTTATGTTAAATCGAGCATTCATATAATTGTAGAGACTTATGAACGCCAAAAAGAACCATTGGGCAGACCTATGATGTACAGCATTATGAATTTCGCAATCTTGTGAAACTATGATAAGGAGTGAATAGGGAAGAGGTAGGAACAACTTTACGGAATTTTATTGACAATCGGAATGTTTGGTTTCAAGAGGAAAAGAGGAGAGGAGCTAAGCATATTATTTTAATGGGTCAATGAACTTTAGGTAACATCAAGATTAGCTGCAATGCAATTAAACAACCGGACTATTAAAACGAAAACGAAACGAATAAACGGGTGAAGATAAAAAAAAAATTCCAGCATTCAGGAAAGCTTTTAATAAATTGCAATGTTTATGCAAAACAAAGAAACCATAAAAGACTTGACAAAATAGTATATGAAAATACATGTAGGGGGATTCCAACATATCAGAGGCATGCTAATAAGGAGAAATGTGTGTATAAAATTTAAATGAAATCAGAGATTTGCTCTTAACATAAAAATTTGCATTTTGTATGCCATGAAAAACGCCATCTATTGCAAATTGTCGACGTATGAGTTATCGCATCTTTACACCTTTGTGTCTTTGGTGAGGTTTAATTCTAATATTAACCCTTTGTGGCCCAATGTTACCCACACACAACAAAATGTTTTAGAGCTTATATTTAATAAGAAGATAGTAGATATATGACAAGGAGTGAAAAGGGAAGAGGCAGGAACAAATATGTTTTTTCGGAATGTTTGGATCCAAGAAGAACCGGGGAGAGGAATATGTACGCCCTATCTTTGAGTTTGATGTTTATTACTGATCATATTAATACCAACGTGTTTATGTTAAATCGAGCATCTTTGGGTGTTGGGCATGTGTGGAGCTAACCGAAATGTTTACAGGGGGAATGGGGAGAAATATGGCACGCAATCTATACGGATAATAGGGAACAACAACAACATGCATTCATTCATTGTATCGATAAAAATGGTCAGCGGAAGAGACGGAATGCCAAAACCGAACCATTGGGCAGACATATGATACACAACATTATGAATTTAGCAATCTTATGAGGCTATGATACGAAGGGAAAAGGGAAGAGGCAGGAACAAAGAGGAGAGGAGCATAATGTGCTTAGCTCCTCTCCTCTAATTTTAATGGGTCAATGAACTTTAGGTAAAACCAAGATTAGCAGCAATGGAATTAAACAACCGAACTATTGAAAGGAAAACAAAACTGAAAAACGGATTAAGATAAAAAGGGAAATATATATTTTCCTGCATTCAGGGAAACTTTTGATAAATTTAAATGTTTCTGCAAAGATAAAGAAACCATAAATGACTTGAAAAAATAGTTTATGAAAACACATGTAGGGAGATTCAAACATATCAGAGGCATGTTAACCCTTTTGGCCCAATGTATCCCACAGGCAACAAAATGTTCTAGAGCTTATATCCAATACGCGGCAAGTAAATGTATAATTTGTGGATAACACGTGTTAAAAGCTGATAATGGACGACACATATCAAAAGAAAAATATAAAAAACTCAAATTTTTGGTGAGGTTATACGCTCTTCAATACATAGATGGGTGCAAAAATATGTAAAGTACCAAATTGTGTATACAGCCCAATATATTTAAATCGATTTGTATTCGAAATGTACGAGCTGCACCCTCTAAATTGTTGTTGAGACTTGTAAAAAAGAACCTAAAGAATAATTAAAAGTGAGTTTGCTTTTGTTTGATTGGAAAGAAAGCACTGTATCTCCCGAATGCAAGGATGTAGCGTTGTCAAATTTTGCTCATATCCTATATAGGATAGTTATATTAAATCTGTGCACAGTAAATACTTCTATTGGGACGGGTAAAAATTCAGGTCACAAAGGGTTAATAAGGAAAATGTGTGTATAAAATGTAAATGAAATCAGAGATTTACGGTTAAAATATAAATTTGCATTTTATATGCTTGCGATGTTGTGGTTAAAACGCTTAACATTGTTCGCTGATATATCATAACAGCAGAAAAATCGCCATCTATTGCAATTTGTCGACGTATGAGTTTCCATATATTTATACTTTTATGTCTTTGGTTTATGTTGGGTTAGCAGACCCACTTATTAAATATGTATAGCAAATGGCTTAGCCTGTAGATAACAAAGATTAACTCTAATATTAAATGAATATGTACTTACTTACTTAGCTGGCTTGTTACAGAACGGTTGCTCCATAAGCCGAGCTTAAAAAAGATTTCCAAGCGCGTCGGTCTTGTGCGCAAGTCCACCAATTTGGAAGACCACGTTCCAAGATGTTGTTTTCTACTTGGTCTTTCCATCTAATTCGTGGCCTTCCCCTTCTACGGGAACCATCCGTAGGCTCATTTTTATATGCCTTTTGAGCTGGGGCATCTTCATTCATCCGCACAACATGGCCTAGCCACCGTAGTCGCTGCAGCTCAATACGACTGACTATGTCGATGTCTGCGTATAAATTGTAGAGCTCGTGGTTCATTCGACGCCGATATTCACCGTCGACGCAGATCGGCCCGTAGATCTTTCGGAGAATTTTTCTCTCAAACACCCCAAGCGCTGCCTCATCTGCTTGCGCAAGTACCCATGCTTCTGATCCATATAATAGCACGGGTAGTATCAGCGTCTTGTAAAGTGTGAGTTTGGTCTGGCGAGAGGTGGCCTTGTTTCTAAACTGCTTACTTAGACCATAGTAGCATCTGTTGGCCATCACAATCCTTCTCCGAATTTCAAAACTGATATCATTCGTTTTATTTATGGCGGTACCAAGGTATATAAAGTCTTTAACTACCTCGAAGCTGTAGTTCTCAAGTTCCACAGTTGGTCCGAGTCTACTGGACGTCTTGCGCGTTGATACCATCAGCTTGGTCTTCTCGCCGTTTACTGCCAGACCCACTTTGGCAGACTCCTTTTCAATTTGTTCAAAGGTGGCTGTTACCGCTCGCAATGTTCGACCCATTATATCGATGTCATCGGCGTAGGCGAGTAACTGGTGTTGTTTGGTGTACAGAGTGCCATTTCTGTTCACCTTTGCGTCTCGTATGACCTTTTCCAGTAGGATGTTAAAAAGATCACACGACAAACTGTCACCTTGTCTGAATCCTCGTTCGGTATTGAAGGGCTCCGATAGGTCCTTTCCTACTTTAACGGCTGACCTTGTGCCACTTAAAGTTATCCTGCATAGCCGTATTAATTTTGCAGGAATGCCGAACGCAGACATGGCTTTAAACACCTCTGAACGGATAGGACTGTCGAATGCGGCTTTATAGTCGACAAATAGGTGATATGTGTCGATGTGTTTTTCGTGGGTCTTTTCCAGGATTTGGCGCAGAGTGAAAATCTGATCAATGGTCGATTTGCCAGGTCTGAAGCCGCATTGGTATGGTCCGATGATGTCATTGACCATTGGCTTCAATCGTTCACACAGCACACTGGATAGCACTTTATATGCGATGGGAAGGAGACTTATTCCTCTATAGTTGGCACATATCGTCTTGTCTCCTTTTTTGTGCACGGGACACAGGATGCTGAGGTTCCAATCATTGGGCATGCATTCATCTAGCCAAATTGTGTTAATCAGCATCTGGCCACCAGTCTTGAATAGTTCGGCTGGTAACCCATCGGCTCCTGCTGCTTTGTTGTTCTTGAGCCGATTAATTGCTTTTATGACCTCATCTTGGCTAGGTGGTATACACTCTATACCATCATCTCCTATTGGTTCTGGGGTATCTTCTTCATCGCCACTATTTGATACTAGTAGCTTTTCGAAATGCTCCTTCCAGATCCTCAACACGCTGCCTGTATCTGTCACCAGGTTTCCTTCTTCATCTCTACAGGAGGATGTGCCTGCACCAAAGCCTTCGGTTTGGTGTTTTACTCGTTGGTAAAATTTCCGGACTTCATTCTGACTCCTGTACATCTCGATTTGCTCACGCTCACGTTTTTCTTGTTCTTTCTTCTTTTTTCTGAAAACACGTTTCTCCTCTCTCATTTTCTCCCGATAATTCTCCATCACGTTACGTGTTGCTACTGTCTACAGGGTTGCCCTATACGCTGCGTTTTTCACATCAGTAGCATTACGACACTCCTGATCGTACCATGGGTTTCTTGGTGGTGGTTTTTGGTACCCAATTGTTCTTTTTCCTGCAGTTTGTAGGGAGTGGACAATTCTTTGCCATTGTGTTTCTATACTATTATCAGGAATATGTGTTTTTGGAAATATGTAATGGAAATAAGAGAGTTTTTTTACTGTGTAGAAGTACTTTCTGTAAAACCAAAAAGAGGTCAGAGACTAACAAAGTGAACAAAAGTGATTTTACGCTGTGCGAAATTTCAGAGTCCATGATAATAAAAAATACAGAAAATATACACTTTTATATATTGTGATATACAAGAATTGTAAGAAATTAGTTTACACAATTTTTCGATGTGTAGAAAAATGATGATGGGTATTAAACAGTGGTTACCCTGCCTCATCCTCCCAAATTTTGTAGTTGAAAAGGAATATCATTTCTAACAATTTAAAAGAAAAACCTTTATTTGGCTTAATATGTGATATGAATAAAAAAATGTTCTAATATATGCAGTTTAAACCCACTGTGTTAACGAAATCCAGTACAATCTAAATATACTATAGCAACATTTTCAAATCAAATTAACTATAATCGGAAGCACTACGCTTATGTTTATTCCACAATATTCGTAATATATAGTCTTGCATATTATGGAGAAGTTTGTCCACTTGCGAAAATCTATGCAATGTGTTCGGATGATTCTGAAATTTATATTTTCACATACTTTTTCAAATCATTTACAAAAGTAATATTGTGGATCTTATTAAATATTGGTTTCCAGATGTACATTAGAGTGTAATGGTTATGAATATGATTTTGCATAGAAGATGATAAAGGAACGAAACATCTAATGTATAAACTAATATAAAGCATAATCTGATATAGAGCAATGGATTATCAATGCAGTCATTGTATGCATACGAGACGTACTTTAAGGGTAAACAAAATTGTATCAAACATATATGCGAAAAATATAATGTATTGTTTTCTCAGTTTCACCGGTAGCAATTTCAATGTTTTCATAGGAATTGCACCTAATAAGCCAAAAAATTATTATTATTATTGTAAATAAAAAAATATCATCAACTGTCATATTTTTGGCAGGCAACTATTTTGAATTATAACGTTGTTGTACAATAAAACTTGTAGTTTAAACTTGCCTTTATAGAATTATTATATAAAAACCCATTCCCCGTTCATAATTGATATTATGAACGTAAAAATGTCGAATCCTGTGGCGTAGTTTGGGTTTAATGGGTTTTGGTTGGTTGTTATAACGTGAAATTGGGTTCATTTGGGTTTGGTGTGGGTTTCGTTTAGGTGCGTTATGTTGATTTATGGTACATCGGGTACATGTTTGCCATAGGTTCCTTTGGTTGCGTTATAAATTACTCATTTATAATTTGTCTTGCATATGAATGAACAAGTATAATTTTATTATTTTGTGAACATACTCGTATTTTATTAATATTATTTATTTTTATTCATATTCTTAGTTACGTTTTATATCGTCATATACATAAAAACACTCTACAAATCTATGAAATAAATAATATGGCAACACTAATTTATTAGATTATATCAATAAGAAAAGAAATCTCTATTTATAGAGTATAGACATATCATATCCTACAAAAATTAGTTCAAATAAAAAGTGAAAATATTCCAAAGTATTTGACACACAATAATGGAAATATAGATGTTTCCAAGGAACATCAATATACACGTACTCCTAATAAGAACTATATACATGGAATTAAAGAAGATGAAACACGAGAAGAGGATGATTTCAATTCAGATTATACACAATACCAACCAAATAACTATGATGAAACAAGAGACGAAACATTTTATTCTGATAGTAATGATGACGATGAGGATAACATGAATATTTCATATTTGAAACAAAGAAATAAACTGGATACTATATATGGTCCACATAAGGATATAGACGGAGGGTGGAAATTTGG
>NW_026886284.1:0-7779 GCF_032173495.1 Musca vetustissima
TATTCGAAGGACCCTTTTATTGAAAACACTGAAATGCAATTGCAATCGCAGTAGTTGTTGTTCTTAATGGTATTTGGATTGGAAGGATGTCCAATATAGACAGACGCTGTGCAGTGTAGTACAGTAGAGAAAAAAGAAAACCTCACTTGAAAGCACACTTTATTAAGAAATTCCGTTTTGTTTCAATGAAGCAATTCTATGGCGTTTCGCGTTCTAACTGCTATTCGCCTGAATGTATGGGTGTACGTACGTTCCCAATGTAATCACATGTGTTGCTGTCACAGTCGGAGAATTTTGGTGGGTGCAATATATGAAATCAATGGCCTTTGGGTGAAAGAATTGTTAGTAGAGACAGGAATTTTATTTGACATCATTGGCGGATCAGTTTATGATTTCACGTTTTCAATTTAAGAGTCAGAAATATGAAATTTATATACAGGAGGATGTATCATAAGTCTGAAACATTTCGAAAATACAATTTTTGTTAGACTTAAATTGTACAAGATTGTACAAGAAATTTAAAATGTTGAAGATATAGTTCGAGGTTTGTTTTAAGATTCGATGAAGAACCGCATATTGAATTGGATTAGCGGCGAATCAGATTTGCCATAAAAATTATGGCATGATCCAATACATAACTACATCGATATTATACGCCGTTGTTGCCGACAGATGTATACCCTCAGCTTATTCCACATTGAAGAAATTTTCCATGCATATAATGTAGATCGATTACATGGAAATTGACCAACATTTCTCTAATTACGACCAAATTTTTCTCAAATTGCCGAATTGAGTATTGAATAATGGGTACCAATGTTCATTATGCCGTTTTGAGGGCAGATTATTCTTTAAGTTGGTTCAGGTTTCGATATAGCTCCCATATATGCATATTCGACCAAGTTAATGTGACTAACACGATTGATCCCACAACGTCCACTACGTCTGGTACTTCTCTTGTTGTAATCAGGTATGATCCAACATTCGCACGTCGTAATAGTTTATCTAACCATGATATAGATATATATAATGTTTTTAACTCTCTGATAATCCGCATTGCCCAAAATAGGCACGTAGGAAAAATTTAAACATAGACCTTCAAAGTACCTAAAAAGGGGTGAGATCTTTATATGGGAGCTATACCAACAAGTGGATCAAAATAAAGTGAAATCACATGACTTATATCATTGTACAATGAGAATATTTCGTTGAGGGACTCTTTATTCTTTAAGGAACTGAATTCCAAATTACAATCATAGGTCGGAAAGTGTGGTTAGGTCATTTAAAATACCCAAAATGGCACAGGAACTTTATATAAAGAATATGTCGTATTAGTTACATTTCTATTAATATTTCCTATCCGATATTCAATATTCTTTTTACAAATTCGACGATACAATGGGGGTTTTGTATCCACCCTTGAACATTTAATGTTTTCAACATTTACTCTTCTTTGTTACTGACAAATCTTTATAATACATTTTGTCTTAAATCAATTCTTTTCCTCAGGCCAAACAAGTCCTCTCAAATTAACAAACCAAACCACCAACTCAATCATTCGTTTTGTGTAATTGTAGTGTTGTCATTTCTAACGACCCGAAAAAACAGGCATCTTCCTTTTTCGGACTAGGGCGAGGATATACAAACATACAACTATTTATGTACATACATACGTATAAGTTTTTTTTCATTTTTGTTTTCTTGATTGTTTTAACGCTTTAAGGAGTTTTTACTGTCACCGTACCACATTAATGTGTCTGTGTGGGCCTATAAATGTTTTCGTGTGAACGAGTGGCTGTGTGTGTGACCATTTCGTTGTTGTTATTTTTTCTAAAATTATTGCTAACAGTTTTTTTCTCTAGCTCGAGAATATCAACAGCTTTTAGTGATTGTCGTTCGTGAGTTAGCTAGTGTCGATGTTGCTGTCAAAGTCGAGGCTTGGTACTGGTGTGGGCAGGTGTACTGCTGGTGGGCAGGTGTTGCTCTAGTTGTTGTATGTTGTTGTTTGTCGGTTCGTTGTTTTTGTCGGCAAGACTTTTGCCAATGCCTGTCTAGAATTTTCTTGTTAGTTTTTCGTTATTGTCTGTATGTTCTTTGATGCTCATGGTTGACTATGGCTTTGCTGGCTATGGTTGTTGTTGATTTTACCAGGGCTGTTGTTTTTCTTGTTGCTGTCGTTGTCATTTATAACTTTTCAAAAGTATTTGGTTTAGAAGTACTGCTTGAATTAAATAAACTTTATTAGGTCGCTTTATGGTCACAATATTTTTTCGTTCCTATCATTCCCAGGTTAGGTATGCCCTCTCCGTGGCATCCCCTTCATTCAATTTCAAATAAAAATCTGCTATTTGGCGTTGCCATTATTATGGCCAAAAAGGGGTGTTTTGTATGTTTTTGCAGCGGTAGGATCATGTTTCAAGGAGTAACTATTTATCTATCAAATTCTTGTAAAAGGCGTTTTGAAGTTTTTCACATGACTGACTGTGAGACTTGATGTTGGTTTCATTGTTTTCCCCTTAACAGGAAAACACTGTTGGTTCTTGCTTTGTTTTTATTTTGTTGGGCAAAGGGTATCACTTTTTTTTTTGAGAAACATCCTGGGTAGGCAAAAGGAGTCATTCTTGCGATAAGGGAAAGAGGCAAGAGAAAAAAAAAGAAAGAGGCCGAGTAGGTGCTTCACGGTTATAGCAGTTGGCATAGTTTATAATGCATAAATTCTCACATTTATAAACTGCAAACGTTACTCCTTTCTATTAGGGGTAACTAGGAAGGAGGAAAGTAACCACTTGTTTTCAATTGTGGGTTCTTTGCTACAAGGGGTAAGTTGCACCGAAGCTATCTAAGGTATTCCTAGTGTACACACTCAACACAATTGGCAAAAACTATAACTGAAAATCATTTAATTAAAACTTTCCTATTATGCGATAATTTGTGGCTTCTGTTTTCCATATTGCTTTCTAGGAAATAGATAGCATTTTGGAAAATGTTTTATTTTCTTGCTCAGAATTGGACTCATGCTGTGAAATGAAAATTTCACATAAAAATAATTAAGGGAACCCCCCCCCCCCATTCCTGATTTTTTATTTTTAAGATTTTAAATGGGCTGGTAAATGAATACCAATGCTTGTTAAGGTTTGTAACTTGGCACATATATATTTGAAGATTTAAAAAGGAAGAAAAATATTTTACCAAAATTTGTTGTTGTTGTTTTTTGGGTTCAAAGAATAGCCCATATTTTCGATGGCGGGCATGATAACTCCTCACTGGAACATCGGAATCCGAAATTTCCAACGGTGTTAGAAAGAGGACACGTCTGGCTCTCGTATGAACTAGGATTATTGACTTCGCACAAAAATTAACAAAATGGCGGAACTTTGAAAATTTTTTTTGGAAAATCGCCTATTTTTTACCACAAACTAAGTTAAAAAATAAGGAAGATCTTCACCGATTGGCTTTATCCTAGTTCATACGAGAACTACACACTCCCAGAGAAACGTGTTAAAATTTGAAACCGATTGGATTATTAGTTTTTGAGTTATCGTGCCCGCCATTCGTTTTGAGAAAAATGCGTTTAAAGTTTGAGAATCACTCTTGCCGTCACTAGATGCTGACTTAATAAATCGGCTATATCTTCAAGAGTTCTTGAGATTTTCACTTGAAATTTTGTAGGAACATTCTAGAATTAGAGTAGATTCGAATTGAATCAAAAAAAAATTGACACCGAGAATGGGGGGGGTCCCCTTAAGAGCTTTTTTGCTACAATTTGGAAAAACTATTGTGCCATAATGAAATGTAGCTTGGTATCTATTGCATTTTTTTTTTTTTTTTTGTAGAAACGAAAAGGATATTGTTGCATTGTTGGCATTATAATGTGGAGTAGGTAAGGAAGCATATATCGTAGCTGAAGAATATTTCCCACCATGAGGTAATAACAAAATAAAACCGATAGTGTCAGTAGATATTTTAAACATATTAGGTTGCTCCATAAGTTTCTTCCGCGCCACGCAATGAATGAGTCTGACTGGCTATGCTTATATAAACATGCAGGCTTATCTTTTATCCGTTTATGGCGTCGGTTTCAGTCGTCCCAGAGCTCAACGTTTCGTTGGTGACAAAGCCTCAAAAGACCAGCGGCCGCCAAGTAGCGGACCTTATCAAGACTGTGCTCGCTGAAAATCCGCGGATGACACTAACGTTCTCTAGACAATGGTACATTGGCATTTGATCAAGATGGGATATGCAAAAAGGGAAGTAACTTATGGGACAACCTAATATGTTTTTTTCAGGGACCTGTTGTTTTCTATAATATTTGTATTCACAAAATCGTAAAGTTTTAAGAAATTATTTTTTATGGACCTGCAGACCATCGCACAGGAGATGAAATTTGGCACAGCTAATTTATTTGGTCCAATGACGAACCCTATTGAATTTAATTTCGATACAGATTTGAATTTTAAAATTGGCACATATATAGAAATAGTTCCTATATATTTTTTCTGTTGATTTCATTAAATGGTGCACCAAATACCCAAGCCTAGAAACGCGAGTATACTCAAAGATTCATATAGTCGGCCACGTCCAACTTTGGTCCTTACTGGTATAAAACCAAATGTTCAAGGTACCAGCAGACATATAAACATGGCTTAAAAAATATTTTTAAAAACCAGCAGGCGTGAATTTTGAAATTAGTTTTGAAGGCTTGGACATTAAAATATATTGTTAAGAACAGCTGGAGTCCTTCACCACTTTGGGTATATACAAGATCTGGTCATCGCCTTAGAAATTTATTCTAGGCATATTCTCGATTTTTCCATGTCCGTCAGCCTGTGATAATAAAGAATTTTAAAATATTCCTAGGATGTTCGTTATGGAAATTGTTATATCGATTGGCGCTCTGTCATAATCTTCATAAAAAAGTCTCGCCCTATTTTCGAGGTTTAGGTTGTTAGCCGCATATATCCACTAATGTGGAAAAACTGTGGTACAGGGCATATGTTTGTAACAGGCAAAAGGAATCGATATAGACCCATTGATCCTTTTGAGAATATGCATAGAATTACTTTCTGAGTCGATTTATGCATGTCCTTTTGTGAACAAAGTACAGGTCGCATTTATGATCCGATTTGAATGAACTTTAGTACATGTCACTAATTTGGCCATTGACGAACTCTATTGAAATTGGGAAAAATCGGCACAGATTTAAATATAGCTTCCATATATAGTTTCGTCCGATTTTATGTAAATGGTGCACCAAATACCTAATATTGGTCCAATTGAGACAAATTTTGCACAGAGTACTGAATCAGGTCTAAATTGATGTGTTCCAAGTTTTATTGAAATCAGTGTAGATTTATATATAGCATCCATATATAGTTTCGTCCGATTATATGTAAATTATGCACCATACTGCCAATGTTTGTCCGATTGAGACAACATTTTGCATAGCGAATTGATGTTACTATAGGTTGACATCCGTAATGAAATAACTGCAGGTTGACGTCCGCGGAATTTTGTTGAAATCATTTCAGATTTAGTTATAGTTGCCATATGTGTTTTTGTCCCATTTTATGTAAATGGAGCACCTACTGCCAATATTTGTCCGATTAAGTCAAAATTGTGCATAGCTTACTGAATTATGTACAGATGGATGTGTGCGAAGTTTTGTTGGAATTGATTCAGATATAGATATAGCTCCTATATAAAGTTTCGTCCGATTTTATGTAAATGGAGCATTTAATATTTCATAAATTTCAGATTGGTATGTGTTTGGATTGTTTTAATTTCATCTGATTCCATTTCAGTGGTCGTCCAAAGATTCTATTCTATCAAAAGGATATTGTACATATGAGCATCTATTGTATGTACTCAAAATGTTGAAGGGTATGATATAGTCAGTCCCGTCCGACTTTTGAGCTTTCCTTACTGGTTTTTGGATATGTTAAATTTTCTAAAACAGTTTCCACAAATGAGTATATATAATTTGGTATTTACATTACATTACACTACATTAAAGTGATATATCGGTCTCGGGTTTCTGTTCAGAAATCTAGTTGCATGTTTCCACTTGACCGGGCTATGAAATCATTTATTAATAATATGCTTTTGAAAAAATATAAAAAATAGTTTTATCTCTTTATAACAGCGGAAACCTGATGCAATGCAAAACGGAAGTTAAAAGATTTCTTATCTTATGTGTACAAATTATAAAATCAATTTCCTTTTATGTTATTATTTGTGTGAAAAAGGAAAACAAAAATAAAATGCAATCAGACAGGATTTTTCTTTTTTCCTGATAGAAAAATAACAATGGTTGTGTAATGATGAAAGGCCAATAAATCTGTGACAAATTAATAGCCATGACCCATGGGAGAGAGTGAAAAAAATTGAAAACGGATATCATGCAAATACGAATGCGAGCAACGGCAATGGCGGATTAAAAATTTGTATATGAAATGAAATTGATGGGAAAACATTTGGGTGAATGCAGGCCAATCACTTCAGCTAATATGCAAATTAAGGTTAACACAATTGGATTTTTAAGGCGAAGCGTGCACTACATAAATTGCACAATATGTTGCAATACCGGACCTACAATATAAAATACATAGCAAACAATGCGCATCACCAGAGAATTTAAATTCCAAACGAAAAGATCAAAGGACATTGACGAAGTAGGCCAATGTTATTGAGGAAAAACATTTTAGGGTATTGGAAACTTTTTTACTCCATCGCCTGTCCATTTCGAAGCCAAAGGCAATTGAATGTCCCATCGTTACTAGCAACAACAACAATGAGCTATAATAACATTATTGATTCTCTTCGTATCCAAGCCCAGAGACAAGCAAATAATGAATTCAAACATAAAAAATAAAATCTCCCCACAAAACTGCAACAGCTCCCTCCCATCCTCCTCGAAAAAAAAAACACGAGGCAAAGCCACCAAATGCAAAATAGCCATTCTGCTTTGGACCTTGGCCGAGCGAATGCTTGGCCGACATCTCCATTACAAATGTCTGTAGCTGATGTTGATGATTGTTTGCTGGCGCTTATTTGATGATTTTATTGTTGGATTTTGTTGTTATCGTTGCTGTTGTCAACGAGTTGTAAAAGAGAAAAATTGATGGGTGAAAAACTCCGATGCTGATGGTTGCATTGTCATTTCCTATTTTTTGTTGCTTTTCTTATTTTCGTATGTAATTGCTCATGATTATATGAGTAATTGTTATTTGCTAAGCGAGGGTAGGTAAGATAGAAATATAAAAAATTAAAAAAGGCCAAAACGTGGCAGACTTTTACGGAATATCGAACTTTTTATACCCTCCACCATACAAATTTTACTTAAAAATTCGGGACCTTTATATAGAAGCATGTCATAGTAAACTATCTGCTAGTAGGTTGTTTATGCTCTCAGTGAATTAAATACAAAATTGCAGACAATATGTTTGGAAACCCCATCTAGTAATTTTAATATTTTTTCACCTGGAAAATGCGGCTACAACCCTCAAAGTACCGACCAGACCTTTTTGGGGGCTATATCTAAAAATTGGCCTTCAATAATCATTTTCTGAGCAGATTTACGCCAGCCATCAAAAAACAAGTATGCAATTTTAAGCATATTCTAAAAAAAATATTTCGTGGTGTATGCAGTTTTCTTATGGGGTTACTTCTCAACCATCTTCATAATGACTAGAAACCCAACCCCTATAAAAGCCCCAATTGAGGGTACCATTAAGCTCGAATCTTTTACCTTTACAGCGAGTGCAATCTTGTCTATAAATT
>NW_026886285.1:0-7661 GCF_032173495.1 Musca vetustissima
AATCGAAATCTGAACAGATTTTTCCGAAACTTACCACACATAATTCTAGGTTCAATTCAGTACGCTATGCCAAATTTCGTGAAATTGAATGACATATAGGGACTTTGGTGCACAATTTACATAATATCGGACGAAAATATATATGGGAGCTATATCTATATCTGAACCGATTTTCACGAAACTTGGCACACATCCTAATTCAGTATCCTATACAAAATTTTATGCAAATCGAAAGATGTATGGGGCATTACCATTTATATAAAATCGGACGAAACTATATACGGGAGCTATATATAAATCTGATCCGATTTTCTTGGATTTCAATAGGGTTCGTACTTGGTCCATATATGTGACTTGTGCCAAATTTCATCTAATTCGGATAATAAATACGATCTGCACTTTGTTTAAAATTTAACATGGACAGACAGACGAGCGGACGGACATGCACAAATCGACTTAAAAAGTGATATGCATAGTCTAAAAAGGAACCCTGTGTCTATCCCGTTTCCTTTTGGCTGTCCGTGGAAAATTTCAGAGCAATATCTTACATATAGTAAGCTCTGTAATGATTTCATCAGACAAACAGGCGAACGGACATGTCGAGGTCGGTATTATTTCTATTTTTATACCCTACACAACTATGTTGTCAGGGTATTATAGCTTTGTGCTCCCCAAGGGTTTGTAACGCCGCGAAATATTGGTCCTAGACCCACCTTTAAGTATACCCACCTTTAAGTAAATATTTCGACTAGCTGAGACGATTTAGACATGTGTGTCCGTCTGTCTGTCCATTATAATTTGTAAACACGATACAGGCCACAGTTATACACCAATCTTTACGAAATTTTGCAAGTTGGAAGGGTTCGGCCCAATGAAGACCCATATGGTTTTGATAAATATCGGTTAATATTTACGGAATGAAATGGACCAAATACTTGATTTTGGTTTTATAAGCCTAACATCACAACACAACCCACGGTGAAGGGAATATGGACAAATAATTAGAAGGGCTGTACTGAATATTTGTAATATTCAGAAAATATGTCAGAGTAGAGAAGTGCTGTTGACCTCTAATCGGGTAAGAGGGTGCAACTATCAGGAAATATTTACAAGGCTCAAAATAAAAATCCTCAGAAAGAAAGAGTTCTGTGGTAGTTGTGTAGGTTATCGTATGGTCGGCCCCGTCCGACTATTCTGCTCCGCTCACTGGTTTCTAAATATTATCGGTATCAGTTAAAAATATTTTTTCCAAAGACTAAAAGCATCACTGACAGCATGGCATTTAATATATGGAAAATGACCTCTTATAGAGTCAACATTTTATTTTTCACATAGAAGTTATCTATTAAGACAAATAATCACATCGGACATTTTGATAATTGTCATCGTAATTTATTGACCATCCCACACTTTATGGATGACAGACGCCATTTTATCGTAAGAGGAATCTACAGAAATTAATTTTGTTTTTCCTCATTTGGTCAATACACAATAATGTGTCATTCGATAATTTATTATTATTTACATTTTCATTAAGAAAATCCTTGATATAAACAAAATTGTTTTCTTTTGCTTATTTCGATTATTGGGAATAATTCTTAGTAATAAGTTTATATTGAAAGCTTTCCAAAAAGGATAAATATTGTGTAATAACCAGTCATAAAGATTTTTTTAAAATGTGTAAATTATTAAATTAATTGTATTACGATTTTTTTTTTTAGAAAAATTTTCCAAGACATAAATTTGTCGTAGATATTTATAGAATTATTTTTCAAACTTAAGCAAATGTTTTCTTGTTTAGTATATTTATCGTTTTATACTGCTGGTGTATTAATATTATTATCCTGTATACGTTTGTTTCAGAAATAAAAAATCTAACACAAACCAAAACATGCACATTGAAGTTTATAGTATTTTCTCATCGAAATCGAACCATTAACCTATAGCACTAATTTTTCTGTTCCAACAAAACTTTATTTTTCCCCAGACAAATTTTGAGGGAACCTTTAACATGTTCGTTCACAAAATTCAAGGTTATTGTACGTGGCACGAAGTCGTCGCCGTTGTCGTCTCCATGATGGTCATACCAATTGCTGTTCAATTTTCATTTTACACACATTGGTTGGTCGTTCCGGCGGATTTTATGTTGGCAATATCCAATAAAGCAAAACACGGTTTTTGCATTGTTGAATGGTTTTCGGTTTACCTTTTTTTCTGCACAGGATTAAAGGGATTTTCAATATTTTGTAAAGTCGACGAAAAATACAGGTTTTCTTTCATGGCTATGAAAATGTAATTTTAAATTGGCTTCGTTATGGGAACGAAGGTGCAAAAGTAATGGGCCTACAAAATGGCAATGAACTATTTTCATGTTACCTTGAAGGAAATTGTTGTGGTAAATATTTGTTAAAAAAACTTTGCAATTTGTAAGACACTAAAAATTGAGTATCTACAATTAACCTTATTCTGGCCAATGAAGACGCCTATTGTTTTTGATAAAGATCGGTTAATATTTAGGGGATGAAATGGACCAAATACTAAATTTTTTTCGGTTTTTCTGATCGCTCCAGAGGCCGCAGTTATGGTCCGAACATCGTGAAATTTTACATGAAGAAGGGGATCGGGCCTAAGAATAAGCATGCATGTTTTGATAAAGATCGGTCAATATTTAGCGGGTCAAATGAAACCTGACTTTTGTGTGAAAAATTACAAAATTTTTATTCTGGGGCGTATATACTTGCTCCTGAAGGACATATACTCGAGATGTTGATAGTATGTCCAAGATGAGTTGTTGACCTTCAAATTGATACCAATTATATGGCTGTATGTACTCCGATGCGGGAGTTATACGTAATTAAGTAAAGGTGACTATGTGCATATTATTACTATTACTCCATTAGAGGACGGAAATGTCGCGCTGATCGCTTTGAAATTGTACATGAAGTTCCGATTATGGTCAAGGACGACGCTTATAGTTTTCGGTGAAGTTGAGATTTCATTCAGTGGGTGCAATGTACCGAAAACTTTAATTTTTTCAGATTTTCTAGTCGCTTTAGAGGCAATTATTATATACAGAACATCATATGTTTTACAAGGTGAATTGGATCTGACCAAATACTTAGAGCGGCTGTTTAGATGATGATCGGTCAATTTTCCGAGGGTCAAATCAACCAAAACCTAAAGTGACCAATTTTTGATTGTATGGCGTAAAAATTCTCTTCAAGAAAAAAACATTTTGGAGAATATGCAAGACTTAGAAATAGGAGTTGTTGATCTGAAATCTGTAAAAAGGGAGCAAATATCACGAAATATTGCCCAGGCTCAGAATATAGAACCGCCGAAAGTGTGCTTTTCGTGGTAGTTGTGTAGGGTATCATATGGTCGGCCCCGTCCGACTATACTGCTCCGCTCACTGGTTTTATTTTATTAATTATTCTTCCTTCCTTTCAACCTCCAATTTGTCATTCGACACGTGACCCGTGACAATACATTGGGAAAATGATACAAAAAATCTATACCTTGACACTTCATAAAGATTGTTGGCGAAATGATTCTCTGCAAACGATGGAAGATAAAGAAAGATGTGAAAAAGAAAACCAAAGCTACCGAGTAAAGCACTTGAGCCCACCTGTGGTTGGTTTTTTGATGTAAATATTTGTTTACTAGACTGAAGTGATGAAAATCTCAGAAGATTCCTATAGTTTTGTTTTTGTAGGTTGTGAATCTCTTATTTAGCACAATGACAAACAATTGAAAGACGAGTAGGAAGAAGATCTGGAAACGATGTTATAGAAAAACCTGTAACGAAAGTTGTAAAGTCGGAATGGGCCGACTATATGAAACCCTTCACCACTTTGGATACATGCAAGAGATGTTAATATATACAATATACTATCAATCCGGTCAATCCGGGTGATATTTAACACACATCATTCTAAACTCAGTACACTGCACAAAATTCTGTCTCAATCGAAAACATAAAAGTGGAAGAATCTAAATCTGAACCGATTTCAAAAAACTTCGCACACATCAATCTGTGAATAATTTAGTACGCTGTGCCAACTTTTTTCTCAATCGGACAAACATTGGGTGCTTGGTGCACCATTTACCTAAAATCGGACGAAACTATATGGTAGCTATATCTAAATTTGAACTGATTTCCTCCTATATCAATAGGATCCATCCTTGGGCCAAATAAGTTACCTATGCTAAATTTTATCCACTTCGTATTGTAAATGCGACCTGTACATTGTTTACCATATAATATAGTAAAAGGGTATAAACACACACATTTTTATACCCTTCGCCACACTGTGGCGTATTATGTCTTTGTGCATATGTTTGTAACAAGCAAAAGGAAACGAGATAGAAACATGGTTCCTTTTGAGGATTTGCATAGAATCACTTTCTATGCATATAGAGACGTGTCCGTCTGTTTATGTTAAATTGTATACAAAATACAGCTCGCATTTATGATCCGAATTGGAAGAAATTTGGCATAGGACACTTATTTGGCCCAAGGACGAACTCTATTGAAATTGGGAAAAATCGGTTCAGATTTAGATATAGCTCAAATATATATTTTCGTCCGATTTTAGGTAAATAGTACACCAAATCCTTATATATCGTTCGATTTACAGGAAATTCGGCATAGCGTACTGAATTAAGTCTAGAAGGATGTGTGTTAAATCTCGTGGAGATCAGTCCATATATGAATTGATGATACATATGTCCAATATACATAAAGTGGTGAAGGGTATCATATCGTCGGCCCAGTCCGACTTTGCTACTTTCCATACTGGTTTCTTTTTTGTCGCACATTAGTTTAAATAAATAAAATATAATTATCTAATTTGCCTTTTGTCGTATTTATAATTATTATTTAACAAAGCACGTTTATATAATATTATTTAAATATGTCAAACATAATGACCGAAATTATGATCGCGGTAGACAAACATAATTAGTGAATAACCAAAAAGTGCACATAATTAAATGTCTAAAACATATGTCGGGAGGTATTTGCAGTAACATATTTTGGTAGTTGCACAATAGTTGACAGTAATTGGATTAAGCGGTAATAAAATTTGGAGTTATGCACACAACAAAAAAATGGTGGTAGAAGAGAAGACAAATTCAGGCCTATTATATTGATAATGGTTGGAAAATATATGTTTAAATCCACGCCAATGATATGGTTGGAAAAATATGGTCTGAAAATCCACGACTATGAAACTTATAATGTTTGGAAAAATGTGTTTAAAAAATCCACGCCTCTGAAGCTGATAATATGATAATGGTATAAAATTATTTTTGAAAAAAAAAATGCAGAATCATTTGCTAACAGTATTTCCATTTGGTTAAAAAAAGTGTCTCTGGACTTTCTTAAACTAAGAAATTAAAACCATGTTCTAAGTTTCCATATTCTCGACACGTTTTCATCTCCAACATATTTGTACAAATGTTGATTTGGCTATTGTCGTAGGTGTTTCTTATTTGTCCCCATTTTTTGTGGTAGGTTTATTACAATTTTTATGGTCGTAGAAATGGCATTTCTTGTTTTCAACATTCATTTATCAAAGCTCTCTGAAAAAAAATGCACACACACACATCCATCGTTGTAATGACATGGATTGAAATGGGTCTAAATATATGGTAGATAGAAAGCTAAATACATAGGTAGAAATGACAAAAATTGGCAATAAATTGAAATTCATTTCATTTTACTTTTCAAAACGATAAAGTGTTTTCTCTTGTTTTACTCTCGATTGTAAGGATAACGTGAAGAGGGGGAGGTAAAACTAAAGAACTTGTTGCTTGGGATTTTATCATGCACAACATTTTTTCTCCTCTGAATAAGGAAATGCTTGAAGAGGACATCAAGGAGTTGTAAAACAACAACGGCAAAAAACCACAAATGTCCTACAATAAAATGAAATTATCTGCCATATACGAAAGGATGTCCTAACAACACCACAGTCGATATAAAACGACAACAATGACAAATTAAATAATCAAACATTTCATTTGCTTGCGGAATATTTTGTGGCTACAAGAATTTCGAAATATTTCATCAGTAGTTTAAAGAGAAATTTCATACATTTTCCAAATAATTAAAGAAGTATCGATGTGTGGATTATAAACACCTTTTTACAAGTATTGACGTGGATTTATTAACACTTTTTTTGAGTAAATGTAAATTTTTTTTACCCTACACAACTATGTTGTCAGGGTATTATAGCTTTGGCAAAGGAGAACGGGATCGGGCCAAAGAATAAGCATGCCTGTTTTGATAAGGATTGGCCAATATTTAGTGGGTCAAATGTACACTGACTTTTGTGTGAAAAATTACAAAATTTGCATTCTATGGCGTATATATTTGCCCCTGAAAGACCTAGACCCGAGAAGTTGATGGTATGTTCAAGAGGAGAGGCTGACCTTTAAACTGATACCAATTATATGGTCGTATGTTCTCAGATGTGGAAGTTACACTTAAATATTTACTGGTGCTTACGTACTGAGATATTATTTAGTAATCCATTACCACACTAGAGGGCGGAAATATAGCGGTGATTGTTTTGAAATTTTCCATGAGATTCTAGTTATGGTCAAGGACAACGCCTATAATTCAGATAATAAGTTTGGGATTAAGTGGACCGAAAACTTAAATTGGTGTTTTTATACCCTACACAACTATGTTGTCAGGGTATTACAGCTTTGTGCAGCCCCAAAAGTGTGTAACGCCGCGAAATATTGTTCCTAGACCCACCTTTAAGTATACCGATCGTCATATATCGACTAGCTGAGTCGATCTGGACATGTGTGTCCGTCCGTCTGTCTGTCCATTTTAATTTGTAAACACGATACCGGCCACAATTATAAACCAATCTTCACCAAATTTTGCATGTAGGATGGGTTCTGGCCAATGAAGACCCCTACTCTTTTTGGTAAAGATCGGTTAATATTTAGGGGATGAAATGGACCAAAAACTTTATTTTTGTCCAATTTTCTGGTCTCTCCAGAGGCCGCAATTATGGCCCGAACTTCGCGAATTTTCACATGGAGAAGGGGGTTGGGCCAAACAATAAACATGCCTGTTTTTATAACGATCGGCCAATATTTAGCGGGTGAAATGGAACTTTTGTGTGAAAATTAACAAAATTTGTATTCTATAGCGTATATATTTACCACTGAAGGACATAGACCCGAGAAGTTGTTAGTATATCCAAGAGGAATGGTTGACCTTTAAATTGATACCAATCATATTGTAGTAGGTACTCGGATGCGGGAGTTACACTTAAATATTTGAAGATGCTTACGTATTCATATATTATTTAGTAACCTGTTACCACACTTTAGGGCGGATATATAGCTTGATCGCTTTGAAATGTTCCATGAGATACCAGTTATGGTCAAGGGCAACGCCTAAAACGTTAGGTGATGATCAGATAATAATTTTTCGGATGAAGTGGACCGAAAACTTAATTATTTGTACTTTTCGAGTAGAAAGCCGAACATCACTACACAACCTACGGTGAAGGGAATCTGGACAAGTATTTAGAGGGGCTGTACTTTTTATTAGTAACACTTTCTGACCTCTAGCCAGTCAAAAAGTGTGCAAATATCGCGAAATATTGCCCAATCTCAGAATATAGAACGAT
>NW_026886286.1:0-7744 GCF_032173495.1 Musca vetustissima
ATATTACCAGCAGCTATTCATTAAGCAAATAATCTGATCCCATGTGGACTGAGAGGATTATGTCAAAAATGTAATGTTATTGAATTACATACACACATACATATACGCATATGTATGTGTGGACAATAGCATCAATCGTATAATTCTATCAATCAAATAATATGTCAACACAACTATAATTATGACTCCAGTCTATATCGGTACAGAAAAACCAAAAAAAAATGTGGAAATAACTTTCATACTATGTTGCTACAATGTGACGCAAATGTCAAACTTGGATGGAAAAATATTTTTGTTATGGACATGTTGTTAAATTATGTTGGAATGAGCCACAGGGTTATCACGTTTGAAATTCACGCCCCTGCACACTACACCATCACAAATTGAGGATGATATGTCAAAGAAAAACCAGTAAAGAAAGTAGTAAAGTCGGACTGGGCCGACTATATGATACCCTTCACCACTTTGAGTATATTTTACATATGTACCTAATAGACGACGCATTTTGTTTTAAATCTATATCTGAACAGATTTCAGGGAAACTTGCCAGAGACTGATTTATATAACATCAGTACGTTGTGTTAATCGGCCTAGATATGGATCTTTTCACGAAGCTTAGCAACATCATTCTAGACTTAATTCAGTACCCTATACCAAAATTCATGCAAATCGAATGATATATAGGGGCTTTGGTCCACAATTAACCTTATATCGGACGAAGATATATATGGGAGCTATATCTAAATCTGAACTGATTTTCACGAAACTTGGCAAACATCATTCTTATGCATTACGCTTTGCTAAATTTCGTGCAAGTCAAAAGATTTCCAAGGACTTTAGTGGATTATTTACCTAAAATCGGGCGAAGATATATATGGGAGCTATATCTAAATCTGAACCGATGTTACGAAACTTTGCACATATCATTCTAGACTTAATTTAGTACGTTGTGCCAAATTTCGCTATATCTAAATCTGAACCGATTTCCACGAAACTTAGCACACATCATTCTCGACTTAATTCAGTACCCTATACCAAATTTCGTGCAAATCGAAGGAAATATAGAGGCTTTCGTACACTATTTACATAAAATCGGACGAAAATATATATGGGAGCTATATCTAAATCTGAACCGATTTTCACGAAACTTAAAACACATCATCTTAAGCTTAATTTAGTATGCTGTGCCAAATTTCGTGCAAATCGAAATATATATAGGGACTTTGGTACATCATTTACCTTAAATCGGACGAAAATATATATGGGAGCTATATCTAAATCTGAACCGATTTTCACGAAACTTAGCACACATAATTCTCGACTTAATTCAGTACCCTATGCCAAATTTCGTGCAAATCGAAGGAAATGTAGGGACTGTCGTACACAATTTACTTAAAATCGGACGAAGATATATGTGGGAGCTATATTTAAATTTGAATCGATTTTCACGGAACTTAACACACATAATTCTAGAATCAATTTATGTGGGTGCTATATATATATATATATAAATCTTAACCGATTTTCACGAAATTTAACACACATCTCTCTAGACTCAATTCATGTACGCTATGCCAAATTTCATGAAAATAGAAGGAAATCTAGGGGCTTTCGTACACTATTTACATAAAATCGGACGAAAATATATATGGGTGATATATCTAAATCTGAACTGATTTTTCCCAATCTCAATAGGGTTCGTCCTTGACCCAAATATGGGAGCTGTGTTAAATTTCATACAAATCGGATCAAAAATGCGACCTGTACTTTGTTTACAACTTAACATGGACAGACAGTTGGACGGACGGACATGCATAAATCGACTTAGACAGTGATTCTATGCATATTCTCAAAGGGAAGCAAGTGTCTATGTCGTTTCCTTTTGCCTGTTACAAACATATGCACAAAGACATAATACCCTGTACAACGGTATGGTGAAGGGTATAATTAAAACCAGTGAGCGGAACAGTATTGTCGGACGGGGACGACCATATGATACCCTACACAACTTCCATGAACATCTAACTTTCTGTGGTACTACATCCTGAGCTTGGGCAATATTTCGCGATGTTTGCACCCTCTTGACCCACTAGAGGTCAGTACCGTCTTTCTAATTACTTGTCCAGATTCCCAACGTGTTTGTGATGTTCGGCTTTAAATTCTGGCCTGTGGATCGACTCGAAAGAACAAAAAAAAGAAGAAAAATAAGTTTTCGTTCCACTTCATCCCAATATCATTATCTGATCTTCACCGAAAATGATAGGCGTTGTCCTTGACCCTACCTGGATACTAATGAAAATTTTCAAAGCGATGAGCGCTATATTTCCGCCCTCTAGTGTGGTAATAGGTTATTAAATAAAGTCTGACACATGCGAGTACACACGGCAATAAAATTGGTATCTATTTAAAGGTCAACAACTCCTCTTGGATGTACTATCAACTTCTCGGGTCTATGTCCTTCAAGAGTAAATATATACGCTATAGACTACAAAATTTGTAATTTTTCACACAAAAGTCAGGGTCCGTTTGACCCGCTAACTATTTACCAATCTTTTTCAAAACAGGCATGCCTATTCTTTGGCCCGGGCTGCACAAAGCTATAATACCCTGACAACATAGTTCTGTAGGGTATAACAACTGCGTCATAGGTGGTCCGTTTTTGGTAGTCCGTTAAAATATTATTTAATATATCTACTCCTCTTCTAAGGCTTGAAAAAGTATTCTTTAAGAAATCCACGTCTCTGCTAAGGCTTGGAAAATATTCTTTAAGAAATCCACGCCTCTTCTAGGGCTTGAACATTTTTTCTTTAATAAATCCACGCCTCTGCTAAGGCTTGGAAAATATTCTTTAAGAAATCCACGCCTCTTCTAAGTCTTGGAAAATATTCTTTAAGAAATTCACGCCTCTTCTAAGGTTTGGAAAATATTCTTTAAGAAATCTGCGCCTCTTCTAAGGCTTACAAAAATATTCTTTATAAATCCACGCCTCTTCTAAGGATTGAAAAAATATTCCTTAAAAAAATCCAGGCCTCTTCTAAGGCTTGGAAAAATATTCTTTAAAAAATCCACGCCTCTTCTAAGGCTTGATAAAATCTTCTTTAAAAAATCCACGCCTCTTCTAAGGCTTGATAAAATCTTCTTTAAAAAATCCACGCCTCTTCTAAGGCTTGAAAAATATTCTTTAAGAAATCCACGCCTCTTCTAAGGCTTGGAAAAATATTCTTTAAGAAATCCACGCCTCTTCTAGGGCTTGAACTTTTTTTCTTTAATAAATCCACGCCTCTTCTAAAGCTTAAACATTTTTTCTTTAAGAAATCCACGTCTTTTCTAGGGCTTGAACTATTTTTCTTTAATAAATCCACGCCTCTTCTAGGGCTTGAACATTTTTTCTTTAAGAAATCCACGTCTTTTCGAGGGCTTGAACTTTTTTTCTTTAAATAATCCACGCCTCTTCCAAAGTGGATTGAAAGAATATTCTTTAAAGAAAACCCACGCCTCCTCTAAGGCTTGAAAAATATATTTTATCATCCCTATATATTTTATATGTTATGCCCATATATTTTATATCATATATCTACATATGTATGTATGCCTGTATGTATGTGCATTTGATTTAGGTCACAATTACAAATTCCAAACATTTTTCTATCTTTTTTTCGAAATAATAAATTCAATACTACAAATATTATGGATGCCATTTCACTTTAAAAAAGGATTTATTTCAAACTCAGCCACCTTCACTACTCAGCCGCATACCACACCCAACTGAACTGCTCTAGGAAAGGAGTAAATTTGCATATTGTTTTCGCAAGGATTCCATTCCTTTCAATTGGGTAAATGGACAAATGCTGAACAGTTCGTGCCGTTTGTTAAGCAAGTTTTGCAAGCCTCGGAAATTCTTTCAAATAAACCATGGATGCCGTTTGCCAAATGGAATGTGCTGTGATGCTAACCCACGACCTGTCCTGCTCGGCCTCAATTTCCATTTTTTGAAAAGATAAATGTTTGCAAAAGGTCATCAGCAGCTTGAACGGGATATTGTTTTGTTTTTATGTTGCCATTACAAATGTTGTTATTTTTTTTTTTTTTTTTTTTTTTTGTCCATGTCCTGATACTCATCTTCAGGCAATGATATTATTTTGTTGTGATTTTTTCTCTGATACGCTATGTGCTGCTGTCTTTATGGTTCTCGAGGCATTTAACAACAGCCAACTTCTCCTCCGCCTTCAACATTCATGCATTCATTCACTCATCTGTTCATTCATTTATTGATTCACTTAGCTGTCGTTTCGCTCCTTGTGCTTTTATTCCGATACAACGTTTTTCGAAAGAAACAACATCTACACACACACACACACACAGACACAGACACATTTCCTTCCTTACTTACTTATTTACAAATAAATCGCTTATAATACCAAATTCCATAACATCATCACGCACTGTAGTATTTATTCTTCGTGACAAAAATCATTTATCGACACGCCGACAACGACGACAATACTTGGCTTTGCCAATGGAGAGGCTACGAAAAGAAGCGACAAGACAACAGAACATCACAGCATTGAGGATTATTGTGTTAGGGAGAGAGAGTGTTTGTGTGTGTGTTTATGAGTGCCTCAAGGAATAATTCAACACACAACAACAACAACAAATGGAAAAAGGACATCATCTTTCTCTTCAGACTTAAACATGAACCAAAACAGGATTCATCCATTTGACAAGGACTACTGGACTCAATAACTGTTCGACTGGTCTGTTCACCATATCCCCTTTCCTCCCCTCCCATCCCCTTCGGTCTTTTAATTGATCAATTGTTGTTCTTAAAAGAAATCGAAAAAAGGACAACAACAAATCTGAAACAAAACATTGGCAGTGTGAAAATATCAATAAAATGAATTAGTAATGGCTTAAGGATAGCAAGGACCATCACAGGGACACACAAAGAGCCAGAGAGTGGGGCAGAGAGAGAGTGGGTGTTTGTCTATAAAACAAAGATTTTTTAATTAATTTATAAGTATTTGTCAATGACTGTGTGTATATTTCCGTTTCCGTTCTGTTGTGTTTAGACAATTGTTTCAATATTGAATTAAAAACATCATTGATTGTCCACTTTTTTCTTTGGTGTTCCTTTTTTAAAAGAAATTTATTAACGGAAATATAATAAATGTAAAAAATAAGATTATGAATGGGGAAATAGAAATATATATGTATATATTTATGAGCACGTTGACATTTGAAAAGGAAGACGAGTTTTGGTTGGACTGCGTTTGAGTTTTTATACCCTAAACAACTATGTTGTCAGGGTATTATAGCTTTGTGCAGCCCCAAGAGTTTGTAACGCCGCAAAATATTGGTCCTAGACACTCCTTTAAGTATACCGATCGTCATATCTCGACTAGCTGAGTCGATCTAGACATGTGTGTCCGTCCGTCTTTCCATTATATTTTGTAAACACGATACAGGCCACAGTGATGGACCAATCTTCACGGAATTTTGCATGTGGGATGGATTCTGGCCAATGAAGACCCCTATTGTTTTTGGAAAAGATCGGTGAATATTTAGGGTATGAAATGGACCAAAAGCTTTATTTTTGTCGGTTTTTCTGGTCGCTCCAGAGGCCGTAATTATGGCCCAATCACCGCGAATTTTTGTAGGAGAAGGGGATCGGGCCAGAGAATAAGCATGCATGTTATGATAAAGAACGGTCAATATTTAGAGGGTCAATTGGACCCTGACTTTTGTGTGAAAAATTACAACATTTATATTCTATAGCGTATATATTTACCCCTGAAGAACAAAGACCCAAGAAGTTGATAGCATATCCAAGAGGAGTGGTTGACCTTTAAATTGATACCTTTTATATGGTCGTATGAACTCAGATATTTACAGGTGCTTACGTACTGAGATATTATTTAGTAAACCATTACCACACTGGAAGGTTCCATGAGGTTTCACTTATGATTAAGGACAACGCCTATAATTTTCGATGATGATCAGATAATAATTTTGGGATGAAGTGGACTGAAAACTTATTTTTTTATATTTTCGGGTCGATTTATAGGCCGCAATTGAAAGCCGAACATCACAACACAACCCACGGTAAAGGGAATCTGGATAAATAATTATAGGAGGGCGCAAATATCGCAAAATATTGCCCAAGCTCGGAATATAGTATATATTTGTATACCCTTCACCACACTGTGGTCCAGGGTATTATGACATTGTGCATATGTTTGTAAAAGGCAAAAATATTCGAGATAGACCCATGGTTCCTTTTGAAAATATGCATAGAATCACTTCCTAAGTCAATTTATGTATGTCCGTCCGTCCTTCTGTCCATGGTTAATTGAACCTAGAGTGATGTGTGCAAAGTTTCGTGAAAATCGGTTCAGATTTAGATATAGCTCCCATATATAACATCGTCCGATTTAAGGTAAATTGTTCACCAAAGTCCCTATATATCTTTCGATTTGCACAAAATTTGGCACAGCATACTAAATTAAGTCTAGAATGAGGTGTGAAAAGTTTCGTGAAAATCGGTTTAGATTTAGATATAGCTTCCATATGTAGCTTCGACCGATTTTAGGTAAATAGTCGACTAAAGTCAATGGAAATATTTTGATTTGCACGAAATTTGGCACAGCATACTAAATTAAGTCTAGAATGATGTGTGAAAAGTTTCGTGAAAATCGGTTCAGATTTAGATATAGCTCCCATATATAGCTTCATCCGATTTAAGGTAAATTGTGTACCAAAGTCCCTATATATCTTTCGATTTGCACGAATTTTGGCATAGCGTACTGAATTAAGTCTAGAATGATGTGTGCAAAGTTTCGTGACAATCGGTTCAGATTTAGAATTGGTTCAGATTTAGAATCGGTGCACCAAAGTCTCTGAAAATCATTCGATTTGCACGAAATTTGTCTTATCGTACTGAATTAAGGCTGGAATGACGTGTGTTAAGTTTCGTGAAAAGATCCATAGGTAGGACGATTGACACAACGTACTGATTTAATATAAATTAGTCTCTGGCCTTAAAAAATATTCCTTAACAACTCCACGCCTTCTATAGGCCTTAAAAAATATTCCTTAAAAACTCCACGCCTTCTATAGGCCCTAGAAAAATATTCTTTAAAAAATCCACGCCTTCTATAGGCCCTAGAAAAATATTCTTTAAAAACTCCACGCCTTCTATAGGCCCTAGAAAAATATTCTTTAAAAACTCCACGCCTTCTATAGGCCTTCAAAAAACACTCTTCAAAAATCCAAACCTTCTATAGGCCTTCAAAACATATTCCTTAGAAATCCACGCCTTCTATAGGCCTTAAAAATATTCTTTAAAAAATCCACGCCTTTATAGGCCTTAAAATTATTATTTAAAAAACTCCACGCCCTCTATAGGCCTTAAAAATATTTTTTTAACAAATCCACGCCTTCTATAGGCCTTAAAAAATATTCCGTAAAAACTCCACGCCTTCTATAAGCATTAAAAAAAATTAATCCCTAGAAATATTATTTAAAAAATCCGCGCATTGGACTAGTCCCTAAAAAATATTATATTAAAAATCCACGCCTTGTATTGGTCCTTGAAAATCTGGAAAAAATTTTCTTAAAAAGTCCCTTCTTCTTTATCTGCTGGTCCATGAAATCCCTGTCCTGTAACAGGACATCTTCAATACATATGTATCGAATATAATTTTTTTCATAAATATTTATTGCTAATTTACATACTTATATAAAT